>NC_142928.1:55747822-55912822 GCF_046866305.1 Octopus bimaculoides
ATAGGAAAAAAATTTAATTCCAACGATGCTGTAAAATAGGCCTTCCAAGATTTTATTGACTCTAGATTGCCAGGCTTTTACAGTTCCGGGCTGGACAAGCTACCGCTGAAATGACAAAAGTGTATTGACAATATGGGTGCATACTTTGATTAATAAAACTATTCCTTGTATTTATAAAACATTAGCAAACTTTTTTTTTTTCTACAAATTTCATACTTGATGACCTAATACTACAAAATGAAGGATATAAACCAGAAAGAGGAAATTATGTAGACCCTGTGTCACTGAGAAATCAAATTATGGTGTTAACAGAAAGGTAATACAGTATTAAGTCGTGATGGCTAATATATGAGATGGGTTTTTATTAAAACATGCAATCACAGATGCCATATTTCTTCCAAGACAGGTGAGATAGGTTTATGTTCAAAAGAAAATGACTCTATATTGTTTTTGTTGACCATAAGAAGGCTTCTAACAAGATCTAGCATGTCATAGTCTGGTGGGCACAGGGAATGTTAGATGGAGAGGAACTGCTTGCAGTTTAGGTTATGTTATTCTCTGAATTAAAATCTTCAAGAACTAATGCTGGAGTTCTGGACTAAATACCCCAGGAAAATTTATATGCTTATGTGTTGCTTTATCTACCAATATCCTTGAAGACAAGGAAAGCCTCTTGCCCATCAGGAATAAGAGGAGGAGGAAGAGGAAGAGGAGAGTATGGTAGTGGAATTAGTAGTGAAGGTGGAATTGGTGGTGACGGTAGAATCCGTATTAGCGATGGTGGTGATGATGGAAGCAATGGCATTGGCAATGATGTTGCTGCTGCTGCTGATGATGATGATGACATAATGATGACAATGACGACGATGATGATGATGGTGGTAGTGGTGGTGGTGGTGGTAACACAAACATAGACAAGTAGGTTTACATCTCTGCACTTACATACACAACTGAACATAAAATCTTGCATCAAACAAGCAGCTCATGTATTTTTAATTATTAACATTATTATTGCATAGCTGGATACCAAGATTGTTTTACTTATTTTCTTCTTTTTTTTTTCTTTTTCTTTTTTTAAGATTTTTTGTGTCAAGTTTTCTGACAATGACATCTGTTAATTCCCTTTAGGTCTCTCTTTAACTGCAGTTAAGTACCCAGGGAAAATATCAGATATGATTTTCCTGCCAGAATATGAATATTCCATTGTGAATGAGAGATGTTAACCGTCTCAATTAAGTAGATCATATGCAAAATGAAATGAAAGTAACTGTTATCATAACAGTTGAAATTTCTAGTAAAGTGCTAATGTCTTGAGAAACTATTTAATTCAGTCAAGTTTTCACACAACTAGCTTTCAGAGAATGATCTCTAAAATAATAAAACTAATAATATGTATCAAATATCAAATTGATGACATATGTTGTTCAAATGTTGCTTTATATATGTGTATATGATTGCATGTTTGAATGTGTGTGTGTGTTTGCATGCGTATGCATAGATATAAACACACACATACATATGTATACAAACACACATATATATATTACTATACTTCATGTATGTGCGGGGTGTATGTAAGTATTCATACAGACACACACATACACATGTACACACGCACAAACACACAGATGCAGATATAGCTATACACACAGGTGCACATGCATGCACATATAAATAGGTAAACATATATGATAGATGCATACACGTGTGTATGTGTGTGTGTGTGTGTGAATACGTACATACATACACACAAACATATGTAAAGTACAGTTAAGTCAGCTGTCACTTGCTAGCAAGTATGAGTTGATAACATATAGCATGCTTCTGCTAATTGTTTTAGGTGCCTATGTAGTCGCAAGCTCCTTCACCTTTAATTCAGTAAAACATCCAAGTTGTAACAGGTAGGGTACTTGGCTGGTGCTCATTGCAGCTGAGCTAGAGTGGAGAAATGTGAAATGAAATGCCTTGTTCAAGGATGCAATGCACCAACAGAAATTGAACACATAACCCTAAGATCATGAACCAAAAACTGTAGCAACTATGCCACTATGCATACACATACATACATACATACATACATACATACATACATACATACATACATAGAAGAAGAAGAAGAAGAAGAAGAAGAAGAAGAAGAAGAAGAAGAAGAAGAAGAAGAAGAAGAAGAAGAAGAAGAAGAAGAAGAAAAAGAAGAAGAAGAAGAAGAAAACATTATAAAGTTACAGGAAGAGACAACATAGTTAAAATATTCATTTAAGTTATTGACTTTAAATGAGTAGGTGGTGGAGGAAAAGTTTGGTGCAATATTTCATATATCCAAATATTTTAAATATTTAAATATCATTTAAACACACACATTTATACATATCAACGCAATCAAACAGTTGTATTGATATAGTATATAAATAGTGTTTTAGTGGTTAAAATAGAAATACAACTTATCACCTAAGATTCAAACTGTATAGCTAATATTATATTAAGCTTTTAAACAAAGAATATTCTTAGCTTAATTCACTAAAATATGATTTTTTTAAAATTGACTTTTCTTAACACTAGCACCTAACTGTCAAAAATTAAACTGTTTGCTCTAATAATCAAATTATCATCTTTTGTCATCATTTTAACAGCTAATATTCTATGCAGGCATAGGCTGATTCAGTCTGCAGAGCAGCCTAATACACATTTTGCTGGGTACTTTCTGTTGTTGGTTTACATCCCTTGTTACCTAACAGATGTTATCCATTAGAAAATTCTTAAATTTGCCATAAATTAACATCACTCTTTTGAATTTGAAACAACAAAACAAAAAAAAAGGAAAAAATAAGATGTTGAAAATTATGTTAAAAAGCAACTCATGTGCTTTATTCACCCATTATTTATTTGAATAATGACCCCTCTCCCTGCTACATACACATCAGCTAATTCAATAAATACATTTCTTCTGTTCCAAAAGACAATTGTCAAATGATTATATTTTTTTTAACTGAAGCAACATTGTCATATATTAAGACTTTCATTCATGAGTATATTATAGCATTTAGCTAGGGACAATAAAGAAATCAAAAATGTACTGAGTGAATAAATAAACAGATAAATCAATAAACATGCTATTCACCCTTTTGTTACCATATTTTGCCTTTGTTTCAATTAATTTTGAAAATAATGGAGAATTTAGTAAAACAACTTTGTCTTTCTAAAGAAGCTGGTGTTTTGAACATTATTTAATGTGAAATTATAATAGAAGAATGTTATCACTTTAAAGAGGGAAATTTATATCAAAGAATCAACAACAACCTCAGGTTGATTGGTATCAAAAAGGTTAAAGAGAGGCAGTGAATTGACAGAATCATTAGAGGACCAAATACAACACATTAGGATATTTGTTCTGGCCTCTGAGTTCAAATTCCACCAAAGTCAACTTTGTCTTTCAACCCTCTGAGGTTGATAAATAATGTACCAATCAAGTAGTGGGGTTAATTTAACCATTTTTGATTGGAATTGGTTATGAACTGGTGGAGAATAAATGTCACTAAAAACCTGTTCTTATTAGACTAGGTCTTTGACAGAATCCACAAAGACAGGCACCAGCAGATTAAGCAACAACCCTAAATGCCTATATATATATATATATATATATATATATATATATATATATATATATATATATATATATACATATATACATACATACATACATACATACATACATACATACATACATACATACATACATACATACATACATACATATACATATATATATATATATATATATATATATATATATATATATATATATATATATATATATATATATATATATATATCTTTTACTTGTTTCAGTCATTAGACTGTGGCCATACTGAGGCATATATGTTGCTATAGAAAAAGGGTAGCTGATGGTAGTAGTGATGTTGCTGCTTCTACTGCTTAATCCCAGATCAGTCCCAATTGATCAATGATCTAGATCATTCCATTTATTTTATCCAGATGTAAGTATATAAACCGTATGTGTAAATATATAATTATTTAAACTACCCTTTGTTTCCTGAGTTGTAGGGTGTGATATGAAAGAGATCTGACTGCTTTTTCAAGCAGACCAAATGACCGCATAGAGGCACCTTCATTGACTTGGTGGTGGTGGTGGTGGTGAATCTATCTGTTTCGAGAGATGCATTGTTAAGAAACCTGACCATGTCATTTACGATCTGCTATCTTAATTTATTCACCTTGCCAATTCATTCTAATATCAGATTGACAGTCATGCTTCCTCTTCTCACAGGGAACTAAATTAAAATTAAAGCAAGAAAAACATGATCTCACAGATTAGATGATTTCTAGGAAATTCCAACCTGTCTCACTTCATGTAATCTCTCATACATAAAACATTTTTGATTAAGACCTTTTGAGCCATGTTCTTCCACAGACAACATACCTTTGTGCACTATTAACATAATGTTTATTTCTATAAATGTCATCAAGTTCCTGCTGCCTTTTTTAAACCTTTCTCTCTTTCTTTTACATTCAAAACTTCCTTCCTCACAATTATGCTATGGCTGCATTTTTATTTCCTCTGTCCTTTTTACATTTCAGGTCTTTCATTCTTGGGAACCTGCATTTCAAGATATATTTCAAATTAATACAGACTATGGAACCTGGTGTGGCCCTTGACCTTGCCAGCGCCTGTGAAGCCATCCAACCCATGTCAGTATGGAAAATGGATGTTAAATGACATGGTATCAAGACAAGGAGCCACAAAGACGTACACATGCATGCACACACACACACACACACACACACAAACATGCACACACAAAGAACAGGCTTTTTTCAGTCTACCAAATCCACAAACAAGGCTTTGGTCAGCCTGGTGGCACAGTAGAAGATACTTGTCCAAGTTGCAATGCAGTAGGACTGAACCAAAAACTATATGGTTGAGAAGTGAATTTCTTAACCACACAGTTAAGCTGGCATATGTATATATCTAAAAAATATGGTTTCAACATTGTCATAGATATTTTAAGGGAGAGGAAGAATACACACACACACACACACACACACACGCACACACATATGTGTATATATATCAGTTTGTATGACTAATCTATGGTTAGAGAATGGTAAGCGGTTCAATAATCTGCATTAATATGTATGGTTTGGAGTGATCTGGGAAGCAAAAGATAACTACCAAACCATCTCAGATATTTGATATGTGTATAAGTGCCATTAATGAGATCAGAACTTTTGATAGATATACAGGCATTCAACTTTTAACAGTCTGAGGGAGATGAAAATGGTACTGAGCATGAATGATAGTTGGAAGTTAAAGTGAAAGAGATCCTTTGAGATTTAAAATGGAAGATCTGAGCATGAATGGTTGTTGGATGTACAAGTCTATAAGTTGTTTATGTTTTGAGAGGGACATGAACAGATTTTGAAATATATTTTGAACTCACTGGAATAGTGCAGAGGTATCAGGTGAATATAAGAGTGCATAAGAACAATTTATCATGTTCTTACAATTTTGATTAACTAATAAACAAACTAAGCACATTAATGAGGACCAAGTGCAACTAAGTAAATTGTATTTAAGTAGAACATTAATTAGATTAAAAGATCAGTTAGTATAGAATGTCCATGTAATATGGTTGCTGGCCACAGAGAATATAAATCAGCTCAAATAGAAAAAGTAGACAGGGACCCAATTTCTGATAGTTTAACGTCATGTATCATTAAAAACCAAATTACAGAATAAATTAAGGAAAACGAGAGCGGAAATGTTAAATAAAAGTTTAGAAGGGGAATGAGTTGATAGGTTAATGAAATTTTTGAATATCACAGCACCATTGAAGTAGAAGTGACAAAAATGACTTTAGTCTGTTTAGATCCTACCAAATAGGAATACTATATCATTAGATCTAAGATGTGTATGCTAAAACTGAAGGGATGAAAAGTGGTTTGTAGGGATTAAGAGCTAGTGAAAGGTGAACAGCTCAGTGCAGATTTTGGGGTTTGTTGGGATAGGTGAGCTAACAACAGTTAACTCCAAAGACTGCAGTCACTGACATCAAAAGCAGAACTAGAAGATGGAAGTTGATGAATGTTTATTTCAATGACCTCTCACTGAGAGTCAGTGGTACACACTACAAATTTCATTCACATATATTACATATATTCATCTTCAATTGGCCAATATGCACTGCAACTAATAACTATAACATTCTGCATTGCCTGATCCAAAGTGTGTTATTTTTCTCAATCAATTATAACCACTACTGCACATTGGTGTTACCCTGAGGCTTGACCTCTGACCAGTGAGCCTCAGAAATGCTGCTGCAGATCCATTGTGGATTCTTTCAGTTTGTACCCATTGTCATGCCCCTATAGTACTGGATGCCTTTCATGCCATGCCACCCTTAACAAAATCACAACACATGACCTAAACACCACAGGTTTCCCTTCCCAACTCAAGCCAGTGGAGCTAGACCAAGGGGATGGTAATAGGCCCGACAGCATGACAATTTTCCTATTCCATGGTGACAGGCCTCTCATCTGGGATGCCACATGCTGTGACACCTTCTCCAGCAGCAATTTAGTATGTTCAGCTACCAACCCAGGCTCCACTGCTAGTCAGGCTGAGGAGAGCAAACTGTCAAAATATCAGTTGCTCTCTGATAGGTTATGGTTGAGCCTGTGGCTATGGAGACCGGTGTTCTCAGCCCCACCAGATCATATCCCTGTTCATTGCTAAGAGGGCAGAGATGACTCTGCAAGTGTGAACCCCATGAGTCAGAGTTACTGTTCCAGTGAATCTCCCTCGTCATCCTCCAAGGGAACTCCTTTTCCATTTTGTCTGCTGGGACCATGAGGTCGTCTGAATTACAGGAAATGGAGAGAATGAAAGAATTTTGTAACTTACTACCCGTTGTTGGCCATTTTATAATAAATTATTATTGTAGTAGTTTTTTGTCAGAACCAAAACTAAATGTACCACATTAAATGTTTCAGAATTTAGTTTCCATCTCTCTTCATCTTGGTTTAAAATTCTACTTTGTTGTTCTAACTAATTAACAAATAAGTGTCTGTAATATAATGGAATCAACTATACTTACACACCCTACAAATTTGTGGCTTTGTATAAGATCAGGTAGAACAGCAAAATCAACAAGATATTTGTATGAATTTGTTAATAAATGAGTAATACTTGATTTATATTTTAAGACATCATGCTAATTTCATTAATTAATATTTATCCAAGGAATTTAAGTTGAACAAGTGAGATAAACACACACACACATGTATATATATACTTATATTCATATATACTTGAGTATGTGTGGAGGTAGGTTGGTAGGTAGGTAGGTAGATAGATAGATAGATAGATAGATAGATAGATAGATAGATAGATGGATGGATGGATGGATGGATGGATGGATGGCGACAGACAGACAAGCAGACAGGAATATGGGAAGTACAAAAGGAAATAATGTCCACACACACACACTAGTAGAGTACTGATTTCAAAATAGGAAATAGAAATATGGGAAATGCTATAAGTGTGGGAAATATTACACTTTACACACACACACACACATTATAAATTATAAACATATTCATCCATATAGATGCATATATGTATATATGTATATCTATATATTTATATCATCATTCATCATCATTTTAAATCTTTTTACCATGCTGGCATCAATATATGTAAATGCATATATCATCATCATCATCATCATCATCATCATTTAATGTCTACTTTTCATGCTAGCATGGGTTGGACGATTTGACTGGGTACTGGCAAACCAGATGGCTATACCAAACTCCAATCTGATCTGGCAGAGTTTCTACAGCTGGATGCCCTTCCTAATGCCAACCACTCCAAGAGTGTAGTGGGTGCTTTTTACGTGCCACCAGCATGAGGGCCAGTCCGGCAGTACTGGCAACGACCACGCTCAAATGGTGTTTTTTACATGCCACCTGCACAGGAGTCAGTCCAATGTTTGGTTCACATGCCACCAGCACAAGTGCCAGTATATATACATACATATATATATATATATATATATATATATACACATACACACACACACACACACACACACACACACACACACACACACACACACACACACACATATATATATATATATATATATATATATATATATATATATATATATAAAGTAAAAGGATGCTGGCATAGTTGAATGGCTAAAAAGTTCCTTTTGCAACCATAAGGTCACAAGTTCAATTCCAGTACACAGAATTTTTTACCATAGCCTTAAGTCAACTCCAAGATTGTGGATAAAATTTGATTTTTGAACCTCATTGGAGGATCTGTAATTACAATTCAAAGAGTCAGACTGTCATATTAATTCTCCTTGAGAACATTGTTAAGAGTACATATGTTTTTGAAATTCTCACACCATAATTCAATGAACAATTAAAACACTCATCACTGAAACCTATGGAGGTCTACTTTATGTATATATATATTATAATTATTATTATTATCATTATTATTATTATTATTATTATTATTATTATTATTATTATTATTATTATTATTATCATTATTATTATTATTATCATCTTTTATCTTTTACTTGTTTAAGTCATTAGACTGCAGCCATGTTAGGGCACTGCCTTGAAGTATTTTCAGCACCCATTACATTTTTTCTTTTTTTCTTTTCTAAGCTTGGCACTTATTTTATTGCCCACTCTTGCTAAACTGCTAAGTTATTGGAACATAAACACACTAAGACTGGGTGTCAAGCAGTGGTTGGGGACAAACACAGACACACACACACACACACACGTACACCAGGCTTCTTTCGGTTTCCGCCTACCAAATCCACTCGATAGGCTTTGGTTAGCCTGAGGCTATAGTAGAAGACACTTACGAAAGTTGTCACACAATGGGAGCGAACCCAGAACCATCTGGTTGTAAAGCAAGCTTCTTACCACAACATCTACACCTGCACATATATATATATATATATATATATATATATATATACACACATACATACATATATACAAAAATGTGTGTGTATATGTATGTATATATATATACACACACACAGAGGCATGACTTTATGATTAAGAAGTTTGCTTCCCAACGACATGGTTCTTGCAGAGCCAACTTAGCAGCATTATAGGCCCCTAGATAAATCAAAGCACTGGACCCTATAATATTTATTTGTTGACAGCAATCCAATAGGAAGAGATATCCACAAAATATTCAATAAACAAAAATGATGGCAAATCCCTTAAATCTCCAAAATGTTATTGAAATGTTAATTGTATCACATTTCTACTGAAGACATAACACACATTTAGCAGCAACCTTAAAATGTCATGAAGATAAAACTGTCTAATGCAGTATGAGTTTCTTGCTAAAACAATATACAATGCCACCCGTAGGGTGACATTGTATATTGTTACTGTTGGGGTAAGTATAAAAAATACTACAGATGTCAAGTACATCCACACATTGCAACACAAAAAATATAAATGGAACATACTCATGAAAACCACCCCCATAATACAATCACAACAGAGTTAACATAGCCTGAGACAAAAAACAAACATAAAGAAAAAACACATTGTTGTGAAAGTCAGATGGTAAATAGATGTTAATATAATATGTAAAATCTGTGAGAAAGAAAACCTACACCTCTTTGAGATCAACAACTTTTTTCACACTGATCATATATTCACGTTCTTATTTGTAATTAGTATTCTAATGCTTTTAAGTTCTTTAAATGATAATCTTTGCAAGTTGTGGTTTCCAAACACATAAATAGACAAAGATCACATATTCTATAAATCCAACCAGTAAATAAATATAAGTTCTCTAAAGTTTAGAATAGGATTCTATACATTGTTGTTGTCTAAATTCCAATGATAGAGCTTTGCTTCATAGTTAGGAACCAACATCTTGTTTATGAGATATCTCAGAAAATTTTCATTAAAAGACCTCACAAAACACATCCATACACACATAAGTGGCATTATGAAATTGTTCATTGTCGCATGGCCACATGTGACAACAGAATGATAGAATGATGTTGAGGCATCTCTCAAGCGCATTCACATTACAACTGAAGTGAATTCTCTTCAAAAAAGAATTGTAACAAGATTGATAGATTAGCTCACTAAATGCATAACTTATTCTCTAGCACTCTGCATTATGATTTGGATCATCAATCTTTCTCAGTTGATACTGGTATCAGCATTTCTGGCATCTCTTAATATATTATCATTGATGTAGCCATTTAGTTCGCCAGTCCCCAGTCAAATTGTCCAACCCATGCTAGCATGGAAAGCGGATGTTAAATGATGATGATGATGAGGTTGCTTGAAACATTCCAGTGTCACATAAATCAGTCTTTTAAAATCAGAAATCATTACTTGAAATGAAAATCAGAAATCATTTACACTGAACCGCAAAAGAAACATAATTTTTTCAAATGTCATTTTTATATAGTAAATTCTGAAAATTTTTTGGGGGGATGTAAGTGCAAATATTCCAAGGCATACTGGTTTATGACTGAAACCCAAATTGCAGGTAACCTTTCAACTTTCCCTGAAATGAGATGCCAAAACGCAGTTGTGTTGAATGCCGTGGGTGGCAGTCACAAACAACTGTCATGAAAACCGAAATGCACATGCATCTCATGGAGGTTATGGGTATAAAAATCAACTTAAACTGCATTCCTGGCATTTGTAATTTGGACGCATCAGGTATGACCCAATTATCAGCAGCACAGACAGAACAAGCTATCGGCCGATTGCAAGCAGGGCAGTGTGCCCTGGTTATTGCGAAAGGTTACAATGTCCATATCAGCACTATCTATTGCAACAGTGATACAACAACACCAACAGCACTTCAGATCATGCACGCAGAAGACGCCCCCAGGTGACCATGCCCAGGCAAGACCGCTTCATCTACCTGAAACATTTCTGTGATTGCTTCTGACTGGCCAGCATGACAGCTCGCGAGACCATTGGCACTGGACAGCAATCCATCAGCAATGACATGATACGACGTTGACTGGCTGCCAACAACTTGCATTGCTGTCATCCTGCTTGAAGGCCTGTCCTCACTGCCCACCACCATCAGGCACAACTACAGTGGGCTACACAGTACCAACATTGGCGGCATCAGTCTTCTCTGACCAGAGCCAATACTGCGTTTCCATCTCGGATGGCAGGGTGAAAGTGTGGCATAGGAGGGGTGAATGCTACAGATATGCATGTGTTATGGAGAGATGTGTGGGGTGGCTAAAGCATCATGGTTTAGAGTGCTATAGGCCTGAATCAGAGAATTGGGCCCCATGTGTTCCAAAATGTGCAGGCAGAGGGAATAGCATTACGGTGCAACACTATGTTGACCAGATCCTAAGACCTCACACTGTGCCCTTCTTCGCACGTCCCCATAGCCATGTGTCCCAGCAGGACAATGCTCCCTACTACATGGCCAGGGTCACCACAGACTTCTCGCATCAGCACAACATCAGAACCATGCCATGGCTGGCTCTCAGCCCAGATTTGAACCCCATTGAACACCTGTGGGATGAAATCCAGAGACAACTGAACCAGGTGGTCCCAAGGCTGACAACTTGTATGGAACTAGAGACAGCTTTCCTCAAGGTGTGGGCACAGGTGCCAATGGCTTCTGTGAACTGCCTCATGCACTCCATGTACTGATGGTGTATGGCTGTTTTGAACACCTAGGGAGGGTATACACAGTATTGAACATGTCACGCCCTACAATTTTGATGTGCTGGATCTGCCCACTACCAGAACACATGACAATGACCCATAGACTGTGGTCAAAGTGCATCCAAGAAACTGACTTTATCAGATTTATCAAAATTTATCTCTGACATAATGAAATTAAAACATATTTCACAGTCACACACACCTCGCATTTCTTTTGCAGTTCAGTGTATTATACTCTATAATTTGTGTAATGAGTTTTGGTCTGTATTTCAATATTGAAATAAATTGCTGTTTAACCCTTTAGCATTTAAACTGGTTACATCTGACCCAGTTATTCTACCTGTTTCACATTCAAATTGGCCAGATCCAGGCTCTTGCACTTACAAGATCATTCTAAAAGCAAGCAATCACATTATCAAAATCTCAAAATTATGAAGATAGTGCATGATTTATTCAAAACAATATTAATACGAAGGTGGTACCAAAAAGTTATGTTTAGGAAGAAATAATAGATGTACCTAAGTTTTGACATCATCTCCTTCAAAATAGTCACCTTGTGCAGCAAACACTGGTCCCAGCATTCCTACCACTTTTGGAATCCAGCCTGGAAGTAATTTTCTGTAAGTAAGTCAAAGACCTTCTGTGATTTGCTCTGGATCTTGACAACAATGTTAAAACAGTGACCCTTGAGCTGCATTTTCATCTTGGGGAAGAGATGGAAATCCACAGGTGCTAAATCTGGAAAATTTGGTGGGTGCAGAAGCGATTCTGTATTGTTTTTGGTGACAAACTTATGAGTGAGGGGAGTTTGGTGATAGGGTGCATTGTTGTCATGAAGAATCCAAGTCTTCGTGTTGCACAGATCTGGTCACTTTTGCCAAATATCCTCTCTCAATGAACAATACTACAGATGTCAAAACAAAAACGATGAGCATGCTCTTGACTGAGCTGCCAATCTGTTGTGTCTTCTTTGGTTGTGGAGATGAAGGGCTCTTCCATTGTGATGACTGCAGCTTTTGTCTCAGGGTGATGATCCTTGACACGAAGAATGGGTCGTCAGCAGTACACCAACAGAGATCTTGACAGATTTCAATGGTGGTCAGCAGGCAGGGAGCAAACTTGGCAGAGACATGCTGCATGTCCAAATCAGATGTTAGGATGGCCTGCATGGACTCATATGACAGACCAACAACATCAGCAATGTTGTTGATTGTCCTCTGACAATCCTCATGCACAAGCTGATGAATTTTCGGCACATTTCTGGGGGTGACACTTGTGGCAGGTCTTCTAGATCGCTCATCTTCCAGAGATGTTCTTCCACTTTTGAAGTACCCATGCTACTCGAAACATTGTGTACAACCCATTGCCTCAGCGCTGTAAGCTTGTTGAAGAATGCTCAATGCCTCTGTTGCAGACTTCCCAAGTTTAATGCAAAATTTCACATTAGCTCTTTGTTCCTGTCCATGACAAAATTGTAGACTACAGCATACATGTGATCACAAAAACACAAATTTCACAACTTACAAAGTAAACACAGCAATGTCACTCAGCACACTACCTCATGAAGGTCACTGCTAGCTTTCACTGCACATGCAACCATGTGCTGCCATGCTTCAGAACTAGTCCAGGAACTTTTTGATACCACCTATAAGATTACATTTGATAGAATATTCTGAATGTTAAGAAATTTACAGCTAAGTAATCTATTTTTGTGGAAATTTTTATAGAGAACAAAGTTGCTACTAGCTAATATTTTCCTGTATAGTTTTGAATTCTGTTCTGTTGTAATTGTGTGTAGAAATTTCATGATGCAGTTGCTAAGCAGAGGAGTTGAGAATGGAATTTGATAGGCAGAAACTGTATATATTCTTGTATGCACACACATAACATATACATACATAGTACACACATACATTTGTGTGTATGTGTGTGTACTATATGTATATATGTATGTATGTAAGTATGAATGTATGTATTTACATATGTTTATGTCTGAACAATCCTTTAGGCTACTGGTTATGACTTTTGTCTCATTGTCTCATACAAAACCTCTAAAACAGGAATAAGATTTGAATGGATGTAGTTGACTAAAAACCCTTGAAGTGTAAAAAAAATATCGTTACCCTTCATTTATGTGTACATATTTGTGTGTGCAAAACAGAATCAAAGATGGAAGCTTTGAAACACTTCCCCAAAGTATACTAACCTTCAAAACTCCGCCTTCTTCATAAGAGGAGGCAGGCCAATAGTTTGCAGTGGTCCTTTTGAAAAAGTAAACTTTTTTTTTTCTTCTATTTTCTTTCTGATGTTTATTAAAAAATTCCAGTCTTAGAGACTATAAATGTTTATAAGTACAATATGGATTGCAGAAATAGATGAACTTTCAGCACTTCCCCAAAAATTTTCCATTATGATTCCGGTGTACTGGAGTTATTTATAAAAGCAAGCAACAATTCAGGAACACAAATCTTGCAATTTCAGTTCCTGATTGTAACTATTTCCTTTTACTTACATCACTAATGCACTTGAGAAAGGTATGAACATGAAAATTTTCTTCTGCTCAAAATACAGGAAAACTATGCCAAGTCCATTACAGGAAACTAATATCAAAATAAATCCATATATATGTGAAAATAATGCTGACTAGGATTTGGTATTACAGAAAATACTTTTACGCCAAACTGTCTCTGAAAATGTCAACATTGGTACAATTATGTAAAAACTTAGCAAACGTCATGTGTTTACTTTAATTTCATCTCTCTGAAGTCAATAAAATAACTAACAAGTGTACACAGGGGAGATTCAATTTCCCCTTATACTCCTAATCTTTTATGAAAATTTATTCCATGCTTAATAAATAAATAAATAAATAAACCTGTTCATTTTCTGTGAGCTCAATATTCAAAAGGAAGTAGGATTCAGTTACTTTTTAAAAGTTTTTCACTAATCTATTTATCTAGTCTGGTGTGAGAGGATTCCACCCCATAACTACAGACAATTTGCATTTACTTTGGCTTTTCACTAACCATTTTTTCTTTCTTTTTTTTTTGTTCCATCCTACAGGGCAACTATTGTCATGGAATATAATTTCCCAAGTACTAGAACTTCATCTTTACTATTGCAACCGTTTCAAGAAATAGAAGAAACATCTAGGAATGGTGGCACAATACTTTTCTACTCTAGGTACAAGGCCCGAAAGTTTTGGGGAGGAAGCCAGTCAATTAGATTGACCCCAGTATGCAACTGGTACTTAATTTATCAACCCTGGAAGGATGAAAGGCAAAGTCGACCTCAGCGGAATTTGAACTCAGAACATAAAGACAGACGAAATACTGCTAAGCATTTTGCCTGGCATGCTAATGTTTCTGCCAGCTCACTGCCTTAATGGTGGCACAATACTGTTAGAGAGTAATGTTCAGAGACATTTGATATATTCTAATGACTTAGACAAGCTTTTTATTTAACTTTGGAATAGAATACATTAGCTTTAAAAAACAAACATGAATGATTGAGTTTATAGAATGATTAAACTAATACTTTGTGTGAGCATATCTCAAAAATTGAAATGGAAATATTGGTGACCAAATAAAGTTTAAAGACTGATGTTTTTTCACATTAAACATCTATAAGCAATCTAATTCCACCAAGGCTGATTTTGCCTTTCAGCTTTTTGGGGTTGATAAAATAATACCAGTTGAGCATTGGGATCAATGTAATTGACTTACCTCCTCCTCTAAAACTGCTGCCCTTGTACCAAAATTTGAAACCAATATTATGCATTAATTCAGTTAATTTCAAAACAATTGAATACTCATTTTCAAAACCAACAAATATCCATTTGATTTAAGGCAGTTAGCTAGCAGAATCATTAGCATGCTGGGCAAAATGCTTAGCAGCATTTCACCTCTCTTTACATTCTAAGTACAAATTCCACCAAGGTCAACTTTGCCTTTCATCCTTTCAGAGTCAATAAAATAAATACCAGACAAGTACTGGGGTTGTTGATGTAATTGACTTCCTCTTCTCCCAAAATTTCTGGCCTGTAGAACTTGACAAGGACGTCCTGCAAACCCTGGTGGAACAAAATCCTATCATAACTGTTGAGGAACTAGTAGAGAAGCTTGGATTTGATCATTCAACCATTCATTGACATCTGCTGCCATCAGAAAAGTCATCAAATTGGGTCAATGGGTTCCTCGCAAATTTTCTGAGTCTAATCGTGTACAGAGAGTGAATGTGTGCTCTTCTTTACTGTCACATCTCATGAATGAACCTTTTTCAGACCGAATAGTGACTGGTGATGAGAAATGGGTTCTCTATAAAAATGTCAAGTGCTGAATACAGTGGGTAGGGAAAGGAGAAACACCAACACCCCAGGATAAAGAAGGTCTTCACCCATGTAAGATGTTGTTATCTGTTTGGTGGGATATGAAAGGTTTAGTCCACTGTGAACTTTTAAACCCAAACCAAACGATAACAAAGGAGATCTACTGTGAACAGCTTAAGTCAGTGTTAGAAGAAAAACAACCATCTTTGGTTTCAAGACAAAAGATGTTCTTCCATCAGGATAATGCTCTGCTACATACTGCGAGAATGACATTCCAAAGGCTGGAGCAGTTTGAATAGGAAACAATGCCCCACCCACCATATTCACCAGACATTGATTACTCAGACATATTCACCATGTATTGATTACTCCTAGTCTTACAAAATAGAATATAGTTCACTAAGAAGATATAATAAGACTGAAGCACGCCTACTGCTTTCCCCAGTCAGGTTTAAAAACTCGATTCACTCCACTTTGCCTTGTCCAAAAAGTGTGATTAACCAAGTTTTATTGGAGTTATCTCCCTTCCCGGTTTTCAGCTTTCCAGAGACCTGATGAGTATGTTTTTGTATGATCACAGCTGATCGATGTTGTTCAACTCACTGCTTTATGTATGTGAGTCCTTATCGTATTTGTTACACGTTTATATAATAGTAGTGGTGTTTGGCAGAATCGTTAGACGGCCACACGAAAAGACGAGCTATTTAGTTCAACTTAGCCAAGCTTCTCAGATTGATGAAGTAAAGCATTCATTATGTACAAGTTGATTTATTATTCCAACAATGTATCTTGGATGTCATTGGAATTGTTGTTGGCACTCCGTCGCTTACGACAACGAGGGTTCCAGTCGATCCGATCAACGGAACAGCCTGCTAGTGGAATTAACGTGCAAGTGACTGAGCAATCCACAGACACGTGTACCCTTAACAGGTACAACAGAAACAAAGGGTGAGAGAAAGTTGTGGTGGAAGTGTACAGCAGGGTTCGCCACCATCCCCTGCCGGAGCCTCGTGGAGCTTTAGGTGTTTTCGCTCAATAAACACTCACAACGCCCGGTCTGGGAATCGAAACCGCGATCCTATGACCGCGAGTCCGCTGCCCTAACCACTGGGCCATTGCGCCTCCACTGTCATTAGAATAATGATTATTGAAAAAATAAACTGCTATATGCAACTCCCTATCAAAATTTGCGTTTAGATCCTTTAACGAAGTTTAAATGAGAGCATTAAAGATTCTGGATGAGACTGAATGCTAGATAATCTTCTCGTTCGTGCCTCAGGACTGCAGAAGCTGCTCTTGTTTCTCTTGCACGGTCTATTTACAGCTAAGTATCTTTGTGCACTATCGCTGTTTCAATATAAAACATCGTTCGGCAAAAAAAAACAAAAAAAAAAAAACACTTCTTTACCATCAATAACTCTTCTATCAATATAAATTGTCTTTCAGCTACTCTCAAGTATTAACTCATTCGAAAGTTTAAAAACTTGAAGTTGATAAATGATATGTACGTTAGATTTTGTAGGATTAGTGAATGGAATAGTTTTTTTTTTTTTTTCAATTTTATTTAAAAGGGAGAATAATTGAGTAGTTGTCACATTAATGCCTTCTGAAAGTGCATTTGTGCAAAAACGAAGTGAAGTAACTTCAAGCGGAAATTGGAACCGGTTCATAAAATCTGATAATCAATTCCTTACCATTTTACTTGGACCTAATTTCTTTCATCAGTTCTTATGGAACTATTGATTTATACCAGCCCCCACCTCATATGTGGTAGTGATAATATTACACATGGTTATATATACACATTTTGTTGGGTTAACGATTATAGATTAGATATTTTATTCCCACTCAGACTTATCTTTGAGTTCTTTTTTCTAAACGGCCGGACATAGCTTGTTTTGAACACGCTCACACACTCCATTCTGTTCCAGAAACCGATTGGTGAGATCAGCCGTGATGGATATATAATACTGTACATTTCGGATTACACACACACACTTGGTATTTTGTCAGCGTACAGAAGAACTTGGTTTTAATCTTTGTACCCTACATCAATGTACTAAAAAGTGCAAGATGTAAGTTTATATGTGTAAAAATAAAAATATGTATAGAAGATAGAAAGTAATCCGTGTTTTAGTAATAAAGGCTGCAATTGTTTTAGGACTTCTTTGTGTGTGTTCAAAGAGTATTAGGGACAGAAGTGAATTGATATACGTCTTATTAGAAATCAAAATCAAGTTTCGAGCTCTTATATGTCGGAACGAACTATGGGAACCTCAATATAGTCGCAGTCTGCTCGAAACGGTAACTATATTCCCTTAAATACCCGTTTATCCTCTTAAAATGAAAAGAAAGATATATTAAACACTGTAATATGAGAACAGATAAAGATGGGCTGGGTTAATGGCTGAAATTCAGAGTTCTGATCAATAAGGTATAACTTGGGACAGAACAACAGATCACATGACAGTCGCTAACACTTACATAACGTATTCTCTTAAGCACGAAGGCGGCAAGCTGGCGGAAACGTTAGCACGACGGGCGAACACTTAGCTGTGAAGTTAATACGTGGGTTTATGTTGAACTGTTAGTTGAATTGTTGCCGTTGTTGATTCGTTAATTGTTGTTTTGTTTCACATTGTAGGAAAATTGAGAAGGCGCCGGAGGCAGGCCCCAGTTATGCGGCCGCAACGAGCAAAGGAGAAGACGTGCAAGAGTTGGAGGTCCGAGAAATAAAAGTGGAGCCCAGAAAGATGAAGGAGGGTGAAAAATTAATCACTAAGGACGGTAACATACTGAAGTTAACACCACCGGAAGAGTTATCGGCCAACGTGTTAAAACGAACGGTAACATTTAAAACCATGAAGATAGACACGAGGAAAATAGAGATTGCGCCGATAGGAACCATAGAGGAATGTATCAAGGAATTGAAAAGAATTACAACATACATTACGAGAGGTAGGAGATATGCCACTGTGGAGGTACGCTTCACAACGGAGGAGGAAGCACTAAAGCACTCCACAGAGGCAATAAGGTCAGAAGAATGGGTGCTCTTGCCTTCATACTGCGGCAAACGTGTGGCCAAAGTGCGAGTGGGTAGGGTGCCACCCGAATTGAAGGAAGAATGGCTGATGACAGCCATAACGTATAATATGAAAGACAGGAAGATTCTGAAGGCTACAAGGACCCAGAAGGTGAACTACTGTGGATATGGTATCGAATTAACGATTCAGGCACAAACGGAGGACTTGAATAGTGTGGTGGATGGGATTGTGCTGCCAGAAGATGTGAAGCTGAGAGTTATTGTGGAGGGTAGGCCACCAGTGTGTTTCTCATGTGGAGAAAGGGGCCACATGAAGGCATAGTGCACCCAAAGAAAGTGTAATAGTACGACCGTGCGAACCAAAGGAGAATGGCGACGAGACGGAAAAGGCTCCTTTTAACCATGTCGCACGGTCGAACACAAAATAACATAATATATAACATAGAAGGCTCGTCGTGAGAGATACGAGCCAAGTGCCAGTAAAAGAACAAGAGAGAGTGACAGACACAACAGTTAGATATATAAAGAGAGTAAGTTTATTAATATAGTGAAACTGTAGTGTCTGTGTGTGCGTGCATGCGGCATATATAAATAACACAGTAGATAAGTCGGGCCTTCTTGTACAAGAGTATGTATACAACAATGTGAAATAACGGACAGTCGTATAAGCAATAGTGTGTGTACAATATGTGAGAATACAAGTGTGTGTGTGAGTGAGAGGAACACAGAACATAGAAAGAGTGTCGGTAACATAGACTACAAGTCTCAAACACTGAGATTGAGAAATACCAGTTCGTATATGAGTTACACAAGATATAGAATGATCATACGCAGGAAGTTGTGGCCAGAAAGCAGAGCTGTGGTATCACAATATGTGTGTTAAGTATCGATGCTGTGACCGGTTACCTGATACGGAATATTCTCGAAGGTTAGTTCTGACTGTTGTTCGTGGTGGAAATAATCCACTCAAGCAGTGTCGATATAAAACCGAGTTTGTTGATATTGGTGTTGCTGGCGACGACATTGTGGTAGTCAGTACATTGGTGGTGAAGACGTCGGCGCTGGAACTAGCTGTAGCTGTGTTCTGTATGTGTGGCCAGCGACCAGACCTGTGAGAGATCTGAAATCGAAGACGACTGGCGTCGTTGGATCGGGCTTATTTATAGATGAAATAGGGCTCACCGGAAACGAAGAAAAACTCTCTCTCACGTGACCTTATTATAAGGCCACGATTGGACGGAATGCACCCTGGTGCGAAGCAGAACAGGGGACATTTGCCTCGCAAATAAGAACCAATCAGGGTGGTGTACAGAAAGGTCCAAGGCAGCCGAAGGCTAGATGTTAGCCGCTTCGTTATCCTTTATGATTGAATGCCCGAGAGAGAGGTTTCACTACAAAAGCCACAAACAGAACAGGACATGAGAGTGTGGACCAAGTAGTACAGGACAAGGCAACATAAAAAGAAACGGAGAAGGAATCCACTATAGTTAAAAAGAAAAGAAGGAGGAGCGGAGGAATGAGTTCTCCGCCAGAAAAGCAGAAACAGAAGAGAGAAGAGGTGAGAAAAGAAACTGTGAAGGAGAGCAGTAGGAAGGAAAAAGAAAGTGGAGTTACCAGTGGAGAAAGTGTCGGAAACCCAACTGTATGAAGGTGAAATGGAGAGACTATTTATGGAGGAAGAAAAAATGAGAACCAAAAGTCCAAGAGAAAGGAAAGAAGATACGAGGAGGAGAAGGAGTATGGTATTATGTAACGCACCCAAAAAATGTTGAAACAGAAAAAAATAATCAGGTTACACTCAATAGTAAGAGTGAAGGTGCCTTCATACGTCTACGCAGAGGATATGAAGGTAATATTGATAGAAGAGGAAAACTACAGAAAATTGAAAGAGATGTGTGGATATAACGTTGACCCGCCAGGAGTGGAGGTAGAATTTAAAGAGTTGCCACCAGTGGTGGATTTATGAGATATCGAATCACTAATGAAGTTCTACTAAAGACAAGTATGAAATTAAAGGAAAAAAAAAGAACAATTGTAAATAGTACATATAACGGTTCAAATGGTACTGCATGGGAGTGGGGCCATGCGTCCATTTTCATTTTTATGTAACTTCCATTTCATTTACATTCGTTTTATGTTTTTTGTCCCCACTGTGGTCTTGTCTGTCCTTGTGGTGTCCCCATCTACGTTTAGGGCTTTATGCCTAATAAAGAAATCGATATTTCGCCTGTCTTTACGCTCTGAGTTCAAATTCCGCCGAGGTCGACTTTACCTTTCCACCTTTTCGTGGTCGATAAATTAAGTACCAGCTGCATACTGGGGTCGATCTAATCGACTGGGCCCCCTTCCCAAAAATTTCGGACCTTGTGCCTAGAAAAGATTCTTTTAGGCACGAAACCCTGGAATAGTAATTTGAAGGTGATCCATAGCACAGCCGTAAGACTAGAAAAAAAGGAAACTATAACTGAATACAATTTAAGCACGAACATATTACATTTTCTAATGCTTCAAATGTGTATATTAAACCATTACATACATACAAACATACGTAAGAGAGAGAGAGAGAGAGAGAGAGAGAGAGAGAGTGTGTGTAATAGTTATTAATATCAATATATATTTAACAAGTACAGTATTGTTTAATCCAATATAACAGTGGTTCTTTTTGAGAGTTACAAGAATTCTTGCTTTTTTTGCCTATGCAACAATCTGGTGGAACCACTACTATATTGGATCATAAAATAACTGTCCTTGTTTGTTTAATATTTAGAAAGAAAGAAAGAAAGACATGGTTGGATATTAATATTTGAAACTTTGTTTATTCCTTTCGAAAACTTAATGATGTTTTTATTGTATTCTAGTTTCTAGTTGTATTTTCTTCTTAGCTTTGATTGTAATATGACGGATCATCCGTGTCATTCAAACGTTTCCCAAGGGTATTAGAGGCCTAAAGGGAATAGTTTTAGCTGAGGAATGAAACTATATCTCGTCTCGATTACTGGAACTTACCACTTGTTTTAGTGTGCTTGTCAGTTACTAATACTTACATAAGACACATAACAACACACACTTAGTGATTGCTAACGTTTTCTCTTTCTCATATACCTACATGAGCGCGTGCGCACACATACACGCATTAATGGATGCATGAGGGTACGCACACGTCTGTAAGATGCGCCAACATATTAGAAGTACATGCTATGCCGCTACATATTTATATATGAGAGTGTACACGTTTGGGCATTGTACGTATGTATGTTATTTAGATATTGCATTTGTTGGGTTTAAAATTACAATGAGTTTAAAGAAAAAGAACGAACTACCTCTGAGAACACACACACACACACTAACATACAGTGAAGAAAGAGGGTTGTCTGATGTCTTGAAGGCAGCTTCAGTGTTGATCGACCTGAAGTTCATCACCACCTGCTCTGCCTTACCTACTCGAACTATCAGGGAATCCGGTGTGAGAAAGCAGCCTTGCTGAGAGTTCTTCCTACATGACACTAAAAGGCGCAACAGGATACTTAACTCTCACTCTTTTTGTCTCATGTTCTGAAAAGATGTTTTCCAGAGAGCAACAGATATAGGAACAAAACAATGTTTCTACTATCAGACAGAAGCTATCAAATGATAGGACTGAACAGAGAAAAGAATCAAGCCAAACAGTGTATATCATAATTAGTCAAAAAAATGTTGGAGTTGTACTGTTCCGAATTTTACATTGTACGCTTTAACAAGACACAGTATTATGCGAGTCTAATCGAATTACACTGTGAAGTTACTATGCTATGTTTCAAAACTTAGTTTCCCATATTTTCATAAAAATTTCACAACATTGTAATTTCTGCTGTCCCAATAGCAATTATTATTTCGTTTGAGTGAGAGGAGTGAGTCGTCTTTTTCTTTATTTTTTCATCGCAGGCGTGGTTGTGTTAAGAAGCTTGCTTCCCAACCACATGGTTCTGGGTTCAGTCCCACTGCGTGGCACTTTGGACAAGTGTCTTCTGCTATAGCCTCGAGCCGACCAAAGCCTTGTGAGTGGACTTCGTACACGGAAACTGAAAGAAGCCCGTCGTGTGTGTATATATATATATATATATATATATATATATATATATATATATATATATATATATATGGATCTTTGTGGTTTGACGGGCAACATTTGTTTTCTTAACGAAACACTTTCAAACTTGGGACACTGGTAGAATGTGTCATATAAAACAACTTCTTCTCTTAACCTTCTTAACAAAAAAGTGTACATCGCAAGTTATTTTCATGTTAAAGTTGTCGTATTTCTGTAATTTCAACCAATCACTGAAGTCTATTCAGCTGAATACAGTTACTGCTGTTCGGTGTCAAGTGTGTTATTCCCTGTTTAATTATATCATTATTTCCTAGTTAGGGTTTTAGGGTTAGGGTTGGGGTTAGGGTTAGAGTTAAGGTTATGGCAAAAATAATAATAACCCTAACCGTAATCCTAAAACTAACCCTAACTCTAAAACCCGAACCCTAAAGCTAAAACCAGTACAAACGCACGAACGATGTCATAAATAAGAGTAACACAGGTAGTTGTTGTTGACAAACAACGGGACTAATTTTATTCAAGGGAAAAGATCCCATGACACCGTTACGGCATTAATTGTTTTCACCTCAATAGACGTTAGTAATAGGTTGAAATTACCGAAATACGACAATTTTTTTACATAAAATAACTTCAAATACAAATTTTTTTATCTGTTCTATACCACAAAATATACAAATATTCGAAGTTTGAAAGTGTTTCGGTACCAAAAACACTACAAAAAAAATGTTGCCCAAAGATCCATATATATATATATATATGTAAGAACGACCGTGCAAACCCAAAAGGAGAAATAGTGACGAATGGAAAAACAGGCTCCTTTATTAAACGCGTCACACGGTCGAACACAAAATATATCAAATGATATATATATGTTACACTTCGATAACATAGAGAATTCGTAAATGCCAGTAAGGAAGACGATAGGAACACAACCGTATGAGATGAATAACAGTAAGATTTATTGTAGCATAAAATTATATGTCTGTGTGTGAGTGAATGCGACATAATGAAACACAATAAAAGACAGGCCGTCATGTAAACAAAATAGTGTGTGCGAGTAATACATGTATGTGTATGCGTGAGATACAGCGGATAGAAAAGAGTCAGTAACACGTATAAGAATTTAAGATACCAGTTCATAGAGTACACAGTGGTAAGTGTCTGTATATAAGAAGTTAAGGCGTGTGGGGCAGAGCGATCACTAGTTGTGATGTTAGGGCTTCCATGCCAAGCCGGGTTCTTGAATACAGATGTCCTTCGCAGGCTGACACACAAACATACACACACATATATATATATATCATTCGGCTTACTTGTATGTCTCACTGTCATTTTTTTGTTCCCAACTTTGACCCTCCATAAATCCTAAATTTTATTTTAGAATTTATGGGAGCAACTGTCTTTGAAGACTCATATTGTGGTTGAATGATTGAAATGAGGAATAAGCTTACAAAAAAAGTCCTGCGGTCGATTTGTTCGACTAAAGGCGGTGCTCCAGCATGGCCGTAATTAAATGACTGAAACAAGTGGAAAAAAAAAGATGGGATATGTTTGTTTTCGAAACAAGGACAGATTTGAACTCGGAACAGTGAGATTGTAAAGATTGTATGTAGCAAAATATATGAGAAGAAAAATATTATTAGTTGAAATGACCCTTTATTTTTGTCGTTATAATCTTTCTGATTTGGCGGACACCATTTTTTATTTAGTTTTTATTTAGTGTGTTTTCTACCGAAACACTTTAAAACTTCGTATACTTGTATATTTTGTCTTATACAACAGAGAAAAAATTTTATATTCGAAGTTATTTCATGTTAAAAGTTGTCGTATTTCGGTAATTTCAACTAATCACTGACGTCTATTGAGGTGAAAACAATTACTGCTATGGATTGTCAACAAGACGTTGTGGCGGTGTAATGGGATCTTTTCCCTTGAATAAAATTAGTGCCGTTGTTTGTCAACAACAACTATCGGCGGTACTGTTATTTATGACATCGTTCGTGCGTTTGTACTAGTTTTAGCTTTAGGGTTTTAGGGTTCGGATTTTAAAGTTAGGGTTATGAGTATTTTTGCCAAATTTGGTGAAAATCTGTTCAATACACCGCCACAAATTTTTCACTAAATTTGGCAAAAATACTCATAACCCTAACCCTAAAACCCGAACCCTAACCCTAAGACCCTAAAGCTAAAACCAGTACAAACGCACGAACGATGTCATAAATAACAGTACCACCGATAGTTGTTGTTGACAAACAACGGCACTAATTTTATTCAAGGGAAAAGATCCCATTACACCGCCACAACGTCTTGTTGACAATCCACAGCAGTAATTGTTTTCACCTCAATAGACGTCAGTGATTAGTTGAAATTACCGAAATACGACAATTTTAACACGAAATAACTTTAAAAATATAAACTTTTCTCAACAACACTAAGAGTAAAAGATGTTTTATATGACACATTTTACCAGTGTCCCAAGATTGAAAGTGTTTCGTTAAGAAAACAAGTGGTGTTCGCCAAATCAGAAAGATCCAAATTCCAATCCATGAAAAGCTTCCGTTCTACAATATTCTTAAAGCAACGAAATGTTATCCAGCAACTCGGACTAATACCAATGAGCCTGGTAGGTGTCTTGTCAAGAGTACAGGCGACATCAGATCGCTGATATTTGTTGTGCATCCCCCCACCCCCTGTGATGAGCCCGAGTGAAGCTGATGACCCGGAGTCGACTCTGATATATATATATATATATATATATATATGGTCTTCGAAACGTCTAGATAGAATAGAGACAGCTGATGAAGGGATATTCCAAGGGGCTTTCCGTTTTCCTATGTGTTCGTTCCGTTGTCTGTAGTTTATTGTTCTAACGTCCTGTACCCTGATATGCATGTATATACACATGTAGATGTAAGTATGTACATATATGTGTGTATACATGTATATATATTCTTTGTATTATATATATATATATATATATATATATATATATATATATATATATATATATATATATATTATTTTATTCATTTATTCTTTTACTTGTTTCAGTCATTTGACTGCAGCCATTTCAAATTTCTCTCGGAAAAGAAAGTAGAGGTAGAGAGGGAAGTGCTGTCTTATACCAAATTTGGTGTAAGGTGGATGAGTAGCAAAAATGACCAGAATAAACGAGTAGCTACTCTGACTATGCGTCTATAGATTGAAGTAGGAGTGCAGGGAGAAGGTAGTTGCTCTAGTGGACAGGATAACCACGGTTTTGTGGGGTTTTCACGGTGAGTTATTTTATGTTTGAATATATTTTAGTTGTTATTTTCTTACTGCTTACACGACTTTATACAACCCCACATTGTATCGTCCTGTATCGGCCTCGGCCTTTTTGTGAAACATTAGTGATTAATAAAGAAACTACTACTACTACTACTACTACTACCATCACGACGACGACGAACGAGCCTGGTAGGCGTTAAAGACTAACTGACATCTCTTGTCAAGAATACAGGCGACTGTCAGATCGCTGGTGTTTGTTGTGCACTCCGCTGTCGTTATTTGATTGCTGTTATTGTGTGCGTCTGTGTGTAAAGATCGGTTGTGTTTTGCAGGGTTGCTTTATTTTTACTCTTAACTTAGAAATGGAGAAAGACATAGTGCTTGATATAAAAAAAAATAAGCCATTTGGGGTTAGAAATTAAGCAGGAAAACGTGAAATTCTTTGAGCAAGCATGTGTCTTATGCGAAATCTATGATGAGCCCGAGTGACACTGATGACCTGAAGTTGCCTCATATATATATATATATATATATATATATTATATATATATATATATATATATATATAAAAGAAAAAATGCTTGTTCTAAAAATCTCTCTAACAGATCAACGCAGTAATTGTTCTAACGAGTAATGATTTATGGTCATCTGAAGGGTTCTAGAGAAATTGTTCTTAAAAGATTTATCCAAAAACAAAATAGCACATTACAAATTAAATATTTTAAAAAATCAAACATCTTCAACCTTAACTGGATAACAGAGCAAGTCCTCCGCACATACTTCCCTAACATAGCTGTTATAATCAACGGCTGTGCAATGTTCTTCAACCCAAAACCGGACTGAATTCAATTCCTTAACCCATGAGAAAAGGAAAAGTATTACAGTCCTAAGAAGAAGGGTACCACCTTCAAACTATGTATCTTTCCTCACTGACAAAGACTTCATGCATCCTTGGCGCGTGCATCGCCAATACATATTTCCACCACGTTTTCTTGTACTCATAAAATGCTTCTTCGTTTTACATAATTTTCTTTTGGGTATAACACTCTTTTCTTGCAAGTACGAAACCGCACCCTCCTCTGCGTGATTTAAGACCTATTTGGCTGCTATTTTTAGCACATAGGACAACCATCTCAATGACTGGAACATATTAGTTAACACGTGCCTTCTCGCAGACAAAAGAGTTCTCATGTTTGGCTTGTTACTATGAAAATAGACATGAATCTGTCTAGCTTACGATTTGGCTAAAATTACCCCAAATTGTCAAACTTTAATAGCTAATAACTTTTTATTTATTGATTTTGGCGAAAAGGATTTTCATGGCATTGATTAGCCTATAAAAGTGCTTCATTACACTGAATATGAAATCAATTCGAACAGAATTAATGCTAACAGCCAAACCGACTAGATCCGAATAAAATCTTTAAAGAAACTTATCAATAACAAACCACAAGCATGGAAAACCGTGAACAATTTACTAATGACTAATCTGACTTAATGAATGTGAATGCAAATAAGAAATTGCTAACTACACTATGGCGTAGTGGTTAAGAACGCGGGCTACTAACCCTAACATTCCGAGTTCGATTCCAGGCAGTGACCTGAATAATAATAATAATAATAATGATCATGATGATGATGATAATAATAATAACATCGAAAAATACCTTAGGAATGAGAACCCAGGTTCGAAATTTCCCCAAGACACCCGATAAAGGCTGGAGGGTATATCAGCCGAAACGTTTTGTTAACAACAAACACGATGAGGACAAATATCCGTCAAATGTAAATAATGTAAATAATGTACATAATTCCTCATCTCTTAAATATAGAACTGTATTATGCTAACTACACTACCCCAAGACAAGTACGACAGCCACTCATCGGCTCGCATTGCATTATCAGACACAAAACTAGAAAGGAAAGCATTAGTAAACAACATTAAAAACTCCCTACACTCGTTTTCAACTTCATCCACATTGTTGAACGTCGGTCCGTGCATGAAATGAGCCATGGCTCGGAAAAGGTAATAATCTGATGGTGCAAGGTCTGGGCTGTAGGCAAGGTCGGCTCAAGATATCGGCAACTTGGGCAATTGCCCGGGAACCATGTGCTAGGGTGTGCCAAGGAGGACGTGACAAAGACAATGAAATTTCCACTATCGTCAGCTTGTACACGCCGAAGTTCAGCTTGCCCGGGGCGCCAGCAACCCTAAGGTCGGCCCTGGTGGTAGGCAGAATGAGGCAGCATTTCCAGTGCCTCAGGTTCCTCAAGTTTGCGCTTGGTCACATTGGCAGTGTGTGCTTGGACATCGTCATGTTGTAGATGTGCGCGTCTTCGATTAACCAATGCCGGGTAGGGGGCTTTCAAAACATCATAGACTCGCTGCAGTTGTGGAACCGAAAGGTTGGAGTTCACGGCATGACCCCCTGGGGCGATCTCAAAGTGCAACATCCCTTCGAAATTCCACCTAACACACAATATGACTTTCTGTTCAAACCGCCCTTGTTTAGTTGCAGGTTCTGAAGCCTGACTGAAAAGAGGCCACTGATATTCTTATTGGGATTACAAAGATAGATCCATTTTTTCAACCATAGCTACAATTCGACTCTAAAAAAAAACGAGCATCTTGAGGATTTACTAACAGTTGTTTGCAAATGTTCATACGTTTTTGGGCCTGGTTATTGGTCAGTTCATGAGGAGCTTTTCGATAGCGTCTGTTTACAAGGCCGAGCATATGGTGGTGTCGAATGATGTTGCTTTGTGACGATATACGAGAGCTTGTGATTGACTGTTGTTCAACCATTTCAAGCAAGGCTTCATCTTCTATAATAGAGAGTTTTCTTGACATTGGTTTGTCTTTGAGGCTGGCATCACCTGCTTTGAAACCTCTGATTCATTTCTGTGTCATACGTTCTTTGATAGTCCCTGGGGCTTCCACATCATCAATTTCTTTTGATGCTGGCCTTGCCCTCAGTCCTTTTTCTACAGGTAGCGTAAAATGGTTCTAAGTGCATTTTTTTTTACTACTCATTATCAAAGCTGTAATATAAAAGATAAACAATTAATGCTTATATGTTATATATGAAAATAAAGAACGAACAATTCAGCAACGATTGGACAGCATGCTGTATCAAATTAATAAAATAACAAGACGATACAAGCTGCCAAAAATCATCAGTGAAAATCCGAAAAACCTTTTGACTCAACCCGGTATACATGTATGCGTGTGTGTGTGCGTGCGTGATATCTTCCACATTAGCCTCGTATTGACCAATACGGTCGACGAGAACTGCAGCAGAATAGTCCGTTCATCAGCTGTCGGCTGTGAATCGCTGTCAACAGGAACATTCCCTCCAGTTATCCGAAGCATCTTGATTCTTTGGGCCCACACTCGAGCACGGATTTCCCGTTTTATCTAATCAGGCAACACACCAAACCGAGTGCAGTTGTAACCATCTAATCATGCAACAGCTAATTTGTTTTACCACTCGCTGAGTATTTGTTCCTTACTCATAGCTTTGATCTTTCAGATTTCGCTGGCACGCCCATGATGAAGCATTTTTTACTTCATATTCTATTTCATTCTCCAGTTCACGAATTAGTGCTCTGCTTTCCTTCTTCAGTGCAATGTCAGCCAAGTAGGACACAATGGACTTAACAACAGGTCCACGACAGCCCACCGCACTGGAAACACCCCACGTTGATATCCGCCTACCCAATGTAGTCACCAATATTCATTATATTTTAACCCTTCGTCAGACACCCTCAACCCAAAATTGCAGGTATTTTTTGCCATGTCAGACCATGTTAATCAGGTCAAGACATTATCTCATTATTGCAGTATGGCTAGGGAACACGAGCGCTTCCTTCAAATTCACTCACGGCTTTCAGTCATTAGCACTATGCAGAGATCTGGATTTCAGTTTTCCTTTCTTTACATTTCTGCGTTGTCTTTTTCAGTGTTGATATTCATTGCAATGGGCTGTTATACTGATGTTTTAGTGCATCAGTAAAGTTCCTAGACTTGGTTATGCTGCCTGGCATATGCTACATGAACATGTAGAACTTGCTCCAGAATATATTCCAACGATGCATAACCTCCGCGCCAAGGTGAATCAGAAGTGTCACTCCAGCCCCACCACCTTTTTAGTTGGAATCACAGCCAACCCACCTCTTCTCTCAGGATGACTTGCAATCTGACTAGCTCCATTTCCTACAATATACTCCACGATGCTAAGCTGTCTTCCTTCCCGCCCATGCGCAGTGGCTTCTTAAAAGCTACTACTTTAATCGCACGCTTCTCTTCTTAAATATAATGCGTTTTTTTTTTCTTCTCACATCTCACCTCTTCAATATAACATTTTTTGCTCACATCTCGCCTGTTTGTTTCTCTGGCAGTATATCCATTTGTTCCGAATTCATCCCAGCACAGCCTGTGTGTTCTACACCCCACCCATCACCTCTTTCATGTCCAGGGTGGTCTCTGCCACCTCAGCAGCTTTTCTCACGCTCTATTTCCTTTCATAAACACTGGTCCGCACAACAGTGGAATCCACCAAATCCCATAACATCATGTCGGGCTTTTGCTACTTTGAACCCCTTTAATGATTCTGTCAAATCATCACCGCCATACACGCGCGCGCGTATGTGTATGTGTGTGCATGTACATATATGCACACATACATTAATAACAAACTGGAAGAATGAGTACTCGACACCGAAATATTTGTTACACACACACACGCACACACATACGCGCGCGCCAACACAGACACAAAAAGTGGCGGGGGTGGGGTGACCCCCACATCCATTTTCTACCTGAAAATCTATATAATTCATCCTTTTCTCTTTCTTTGCACACTTGAATATTATTCTAACCCCAGTATTGCCCATAAAGCTTTGAACTAAATTTTTCGCATTATACTCGAATATATTGCGCTAAGCCCCCACACATATACATATATATGCATGTTCGCTATGCATAGGGAAATACAAACGCACACACACATGCATATATATATATATATATATATATATATATATATATATATATATATATATATATATATATATATATATGTATATATCACACACACACACACAGAAAAAGAGTTTTATTTATGTTAAGCGTAAGCTATAGTAACATTTTTTTAAATGTGTACTCTGTCCTTTACATCTATTGATATTTGCATCGAGATTTCTTGAACGATTGAAAGTACTCTATGAAAGTGCGTGTACGTACGCGCGCGTGTCTGTGTCTATGTGTGTATGTGTCTATGTTTCTGTATGTAATTGTGTATGTATGTGTGTGTGTGCGTGCGTGCGCGCTTATGTGGAGAGAAGTGTGTATTTGTGTAAATATTTTTTATTCATAGTTGAAATGATGTGAGTTTGCTTACATGACAAAATACAAAGCGAGTGTGTTCAATGACGTACATACTATATATTATCTTGATTAGTATTCAATTGCCCTTTTCCTCTAATGATTTTAAAATCTGTAGTCCAAATTCGTCGTCGACATGAAGAGAGGAGAATTTGTAACGTTCATCTTATTCGCTGACGCATTTGCGACGTCAGTCAATTGAACTGTGAAGGAAGTAGGTATCGGCTAATTGCGTTGACCCTCAAAGAACTGGCATAAGAAAGTGTTTACGAGGAAAACTCTAATACACATCGCATCACATATTTTTGTGTTTATTGTGATATACAAGAGAGATGTATATGACTGCAGCTATGTGAACGAAGAAATTTTTAGTACATTAAGAATTAAACATATCTATGGATGTGCATCAGATGTTTTATACGTGCAGTTATTATATGCATGTATATATAAGTGGTATATGAAGTTTTATATACAAACACGGATAAATAATGTAAAATTTTTACAAATATGTGTAAACAAGCATCTACGTATGTGTTTATGCCTGAACTTTGATTTACGTATGAGTGGACCTTCTTTTAAATATGTTTGCACATAAAAAATACTTACGCATGCATACAATTCACTTCGATGTACATAGTATGATACACACAAAAATACAAATATAATATGCATGTCTGAAAGTGTTAGTGCGAACATGTGCGTGTGTGTATAATATACATGCGCGCGTGTGTATTATATATATATATACATATGTATGCACACACACACATATATATATATGTACACACACACACATATATATATACATACATATATATATAAACGCAGGCACATGGTTCCGGGTTCAGTCCCACTGCGTGTCTTCTTGGACAAGTGTCTTCTACTATAGCCTCGGGTCGACCATAGTCTTGTGAATAGATTTGGTAGACGGAAACTGAAAAAAGCCCGTCGTATATATATATATGTGCATATGTTTGTGTGTCTGTGTTTGTCCCCACACCATTGCTTGACATCCGATGCTGGTTGTTTACGTCCCCGTAACTTAGCAGTTCGGCAAAAGTAATCGATAGAATCAGTACTAAGCTTACAGCGAATAAGTCCTGGGGTGGTGCTCCAGCATGGCCACAGTCGAATGGCTGAAAAGAGTAAAAGAATAAAAGAATATATATATACCAAGAGAAACAGTCAGAATGAAGGGGAGTAAATCCCGTATGACTATGTTGCCCGCGGGCAAGAGCGCGGGCTACTAACCCCAAGATTGCGAGTTCAATACCAGGCAGTGCCTTGAATAAATAATAATAATAATAATATTAACAACATCAGCCAAAAAAAAAAAAAAAAGGTGCAGGAGTGGCTGTGTAGTAAGTAGCTTGCTTACCAACCACATGTTTCCAGGTTCAGTCCCACTGCGTGACACCTTGGGCAAGTGTCTTCTTTTACAGCCTCGGGCCGACCAAAGCTATGTGAGTGGATTTGGTAGATGGAAACTGAAAGAAACCCGTTGTATATATATATATATATATATATATATATATATATATATATATATGCATGTATGTATGTATATGTTTGTGTGCCTGTTTGTACCCCCAACATCGTTTGACAACCGATGCCAGTGTGTTTACGTCCCCGTAACTTAGAGGTTAGGCAAAAGGTTGGGGTCAATTTGCTCGACTACAAGCGGTGCTCCAGCATGGCTGCAGTTAAATAACTGGAACAAATAAAAAATATATGTATATGTGTGTATATATATTTATATATATATATATATATATATATATATATATATATATATATTATACACATATGAGTATATATCCACGTCTGATATATGAAGTGCGTGTGTGCGTGTATATCTGTGTGTGTGTGTGTGTGTGTGTGTGTGTGTGTGTGTGTGTGCGTGCGTGTGTGAAATTCCCAATATATATCTGTATATATATGTGTATATGTATATATTTATGCATTACACTGAGAACGAGTAGGGTGAGAGAGTTTGCTTTTCATTGTAGGTCTAAATACACTAAGCTCGCTTGCCATAATATAACAAGTGTTGATGTTGCTGAACACATTGCCCTTGTGAGTAAGACGGGTTACTTTACTGGTTCCCACCCCACCGCACATCTCACCTCCCTCCTCCGAAACGATAAGGTGTTGCCATTGGTCGTTCTTGGAGAGGCGGGGCGATTCTATAAAAGTTAGCCTTGTTAGCTGGCTTGAAACTTAATCAGGGAAGGCCGACTGTGGTTGTTCGTGGAACGGTGTGTGCCAGAGTTCTCAGTGGGGTTTCAATCTCGCTGTTGACCGACCATGCGGTCTGTGATGGTGGCATTTCTAATGCACTTCTGCAGTAGCATGATGCGATCGTATGAAGCATTCGGCCAATCCACTGACCATACTTATCCACAAGGTTTGTTCATTTAAATTGATTTTCCGAAATACCACCGATTTACATAACGGACATATCGGACCAATTTTTTGATTCGTTGGAGCGACACCATGGATTTCGATACTTAATCGCGCGCACAAATACAGATTACACACACACACATACGCACACACACAATGTGTTTGCATATACTTCAGATAAGTTTCCATCTATAGTGACCATGGCTTTGTCTGACTGTGTGTACGTGTGTGGAGTGCGTGCATATGTGTATGTGTTTGTATACATACATTCATATGTGTGTATGTATGTATGCATGCATGCATGTATGTATACATGCATGCATGCACACACACACACACACACACACACACACACACACACATATATATATATATATATATATATATATATATATATATATATGTATGTATATATATGTATATGTATATGTATGCATCAACACAGTTTATATCTATATTTTTCTCTTATTCTCAGATATGGATGGTGGTGTCAATGGATTACCTGATTTTGCGGTTGTCTTCCCCGCTCTAGTGAATACAGGCAAACCGGGAAGAAACGTCGGTGAAACAGAAAACCACTTTAAAGAAAGGGATTCGATTTCCCGATGGAGACCAAGTGTTGCTTATAAAATTTTAGTACACAATCGGACGTTAATTTTCAATTTGGAATTACATTCGGATTTTATTTCACCCTTTTTAGTAGTAAAACATCTGAACGCTAGTACGAGGAAATTTCGCTCACCTTCGACTGGCCTTAAATGTTTTTACCAGGGAACTATTAATAATGTCCTGGAAAACACGGTCTCCGTTAGTCTGTGCAATGGAATGGTAAGTTGATGATATTCTCTTTCTTTTCCTTTATAAACTTTTTTATTTGTTCATCATTAAAGCTTTCAATGAATAAGTTGTCAGACGGTATTTAGACAGGATCTAGCGATCTGTCAGGAAACAATCTCTATTTTAAAAAAGTTTCATTGCTTTGATATCGATTCTGCGAGAGAGATCCATAAGAATACTATTTAGAGTGTTTCGGAACTGGACGTTTCGTTCGATTTGAAGTTTTTTCCCTTGTTATTCGGCTTCCCTGCCACCCACCATTTCCCCTTTTTTTTTTCTGAATTTTGAATAGTATTTGGTCCAGCTTGGTTATGAGTGCATCTATGCATGCATATGTGAGTGTAATAATGCACTATATTGTGAACGCATGTATTGTAGATATGAGAGAGAAGAGTGTCTGCCTCTGTGTGAGTGAGTGTGTGTGTGTGTGTGTGAGAGAGAGAGAGAGAAGAGCGAGAGAGAAAGAGAGAGAGAGAGAGAGAGAGAGTATATGAAGATAAATTGTGAGAATATTTAAAAACATTGTTTTTTTCTTTCTGTCAGGTATTCACGATAATAGTCTGAACATTGTGGATAAAATAAATTGTACTAGTGAATCAATTAAAATGAACTAATTGTATTTTTTAATCGCAAAATGACATTTTCTGTTTAGACGCACTCTGAACAAACACCGCATGTTTTGTTGGGTTTTGTAGAATTAAAATTTACCGTAGAATTTTATTAGATTTTATTTTGGTCAGATATTTTATATCTCGCTGAAACCATGAAGTGCTGACTTGATTTCTGTCATTTACATAATTTCTGATTTTATATAATCTCCACTTCGTTTACATAAATGTACGTGTGTTTATATTTTCTCTGTTCAACCACTTTATCTGATGATTATCACAGACACACATTGGAATGAGATCCAAGAATTTTTATCATTCTAGACTTAAATTCTATTTATATTTATTAGCTAAAATAGAAAACGCTTTATTATCAAAGAACACAGGTGCACAACAATTGTTGGTGTCTGTGGCATTTGCACCTACACACGCACGTACACGTACACACACACACACACACACACACACACACACACAGAGTTTGTGTGAATAATGTACGCTTTCCTATGAAAAGGAAACACGGAAAAGTTAAAAGATACCTTTTCACCGATCACATTCCATATATTTTAAACATACCAATATATTTCAATACATTAAAAGGATGCTATATAGAAAAAAATTGCATGTGTGAGATAAGAACTTTTACTTTCAGAACCATTTATCAATTTTTGCAAATATCAACTCCGTTCTGCAGTAAAATGATAATTTTTCGAGTGTTCTTATGCTCCGAATAAAGTTTATTAACGGCCGTGTTCTATAGAAACGAATAATCAACAGAAGTCACCAGTTTAATTTTTTCTGATATCAATAATATTTACCACCTGAATGGAACTGGGTTTTAAATAAAAAAATAAAAGAAACTCGGTTATTCTGTGGCTTGCACTCGGTCTAGTTGAAAACCTTGGTGTCAATTATAGACGTCTGACCCTGTTAAAACCTATCTAATTAACGTAATATGTTGGCATGCAACAGGTTCCTCTGCTTCAGAAAAACTCTGCTACGTCTATATACTTATGTTGAAATTTTTACCCCTAATTTTATTCATTTATTTATTTATCTAGTTATCTGTAGATGTATTTGCCAAGAACAAAGTAATATTGTACTCGGCGTGACTGCTCCATTTTCTTCAGAATTTCTGCTGTCTACGCATTCAACTGTTTAACAAAGCAATCAGTCAAGTTCCTTTTTCTATCGTTGTCTTTTTTTCTTCCTTTCTTTTTACTGAAAACCTTTGCTGAATAAGTGTTTTATTTATTCCTCTTGCAAGAGACTAGTAAAAGAGTGGTTGGGAGAGAGAGAGAGAAAGGGAGTTAGTTCCGGCACATATAGTAGAAGTGAAGATAGATACCATCAATGCCATCTAATTTCGATACTCTAAGTTTTTCTTATTATCCTATTAGCATATTTCAGTTCTTCTTCTTACTCAGCGTTTTACTTCAACTCTTCAATTCTAAAAATATATAAAATATAAATATACCACCACCACTTAATCGGACACTTAGCGCATCTGACAATGTGAATTCTTCAAAGTAAAGAAAGTTTACTGCCCGTACTTAGTCAACTAACATCCTGAGTGTGTGTGTATATGTAAGAAGCTGACTAATATGTTTTTTTAATTTTATTTTATAAAACATACACATCTATATATTTATGTTAGTAAGTCTAAACAAGCAACTACTGTACTGAATCCAGATAGACACACACGGCAAATATAATACGTTCACCTAAAAATGCATTCGTCAGCTTTTCAAGAAGTGTGTGTACATCAGGGTAAAGTTAACCACAACATTCTTAGTTACTGTGAGGGTCTTCCTGAAAATAACTTCTAAATGTTAAATTACATCTATAAGAAATGCATAATAATAATCTTTATTTTTTAGAATGCATATATATTCAAAAGGAAATAATCCAAACAAATTCCCTCTAATCCGGAAAAAAAAAAAAGAAACAAAAAACTATATGACAATTAATATGTATTTACTTTCAGATGAAATTTTGCCCAGTTATTTGAGTGAATGAGGGCTTCAGCTAAGAAACTATTTCTCAGTGAAAATGTTTTCTAATGCCTTAACTACACCAACTAAGAGCTAATAACAATTAAAATCCACACGTACACACACACATGCTAGTACCCCTTCTTACCGGCATGAATACGGAAAAGTAGATTAAGGTTAGTTGATAAGAATTTTCAATTTTTGTATTGATTAGAAGCCTGTCGTATATATGTATATGCATATATGTATGTGTATATATATGTTTGTGTGTCTGTGTTCGTCCCCCAACATCGCTTGACAACCGATGCTGGTGTGTTTACGTCCCTGTAACTTAGCCGTTCGGCAAAAGAGATCGATAGAATAAGTACTAGGCTTCCAAAAAATAAGTCCTGGGGTCGATTTGCTCGACTAAAAGCGTTGCTCCAGCATGGCCACAGTCAAATGACTGAAACAAATAAAAGAGTAAAGAGTAAGTAACTTAAAGGAAAACGAACTATGACAATAATGATAGCTTCTTACATGATTAAGGAAAGATACCGCACTAAGACAAAAAAACTTGCATTTTTTTGCATGGAATCAAGTACTCTGACCTCCTAATATGCTGCAAATCTCTTATTTTGGTTCGGAAAGTGTGTGGGGGGGGGACTCATTTTTCCGAGCTTACACGGATTAGAGGGAATTTGTTTTGGCAGATTTTCTATGGTTGGATGCCCTTCCAGTCACCAACCCTGACCTCCTAATATGCTGCATATCCCTTATTTTGGTTCGAAAGTGTGGGGGGGGGGACTCCTCGCCCCCTTTTTTCCAAACCAAAATAAGGGATTTGCAGCATATTAGGAGGTCGGGGTACTTGATTCCACACAAAAAATTCGATTTTTTTTTTCTTAGTGAAAATTGTGCAGATGTTACTCAAGAAATCTACCTAGTAAATTATACTAACCTTAATACTCAACAGATACTTATTTATTTACCTTTGGAGGATGGAAGCCAAGTTTGTTCTTGATAAGATTAGAACTCAGAGCATAACTAAATACAAAACCGTTTGGTGACCTTTGATTCTACTACCTATTACTGTTGTGTCAAGAATAATAAAGCACAGCACAGGCCAACTTTCCCCACTGATCAGAAGGCTATTCCATCACAGGGTTACCCGTTTACAAGTGAGTGGACAGGAGCAATGTGAAATGAAGTGTCTTGCTTAAGAACACAATGCACTACTTGATCTGGCAATTGTGAGTGCAACACCCCCTACCACTTAGCCATGTGCCTTCACTTATTTGTATACATATATATGTGGAGGCGCAATGGCCCAGTGGTTAGGGAAGCAGACTCGTGGTCATAGGACCGCGGTTTCGATTCCCAGACCGGGCGTTGTGAGTGTTTATTGAACGAAAACACCTAAAGCTCTACGAGGCTCCGGCAGGGGATGGTGGCGAACCCTGCTGTACACTTCCACCACAACTTTCTCTCTCTTACTTCCTGTTTCTGTTGTGCCTGTAATTCAAAGGGTCAGCCTTGTCACACTGTGTCACACTGAATATCCCCGAGAACTACATTAAGGGTACACGTGTCTGTGGAGTGCTCAGCTTCTTGCATGTTAATTTCACGAGCAGGCTGTTCTGTTGATCGGATCAACTGGAACCTTTGACGTCGTAAGCGACGGAGTGCCAACAACAACATATATATATATATATATATACACACATATATATGTGCATATACACACACACACACACACCCACACACACATACCCACTTATGCAACGACTTCTATTTGGTTTCCATCTACCAAAATCCACTACAAGGTTTTGTTTGTTCCAAGGTTATAGTGCAAGACACTTGCTCAAGGTCTCACACAGTGAGACTAAACCTGAAAATATGTGGTTTGGAAGCAAACTTCTTACATTATGGCCATGCCTGTGGTTTTTTTAAAAAATTTTTTTTTTAACCTTTCATCTTCTCTAAATTCAGTAACTAAATAGTAGTAACATAACAGAATTGTCTTTATGTCATGGAGAGAATATATAATGAGTTTTAAAATAGTCTAACAATTGGTGCAGTATAAAGAAAGATTAGGCTAATCAAAGAGAAAATTTTTTTTCCCTCTCTCTCTCTGGGAGAGAGGCACAAGCACATACACAGACATAAACACACATGGCAGTAACTTCCGCCAACCAAATTCAATCACAAGGCTTCGGTCGGCCGGGGGCTATAGCAGAAGACACTTGCCCAAGGTGCCACGCGGTCGGACTGAACCTGAAACCATGTAGCTGGGAAGCAAGCTTCCTAACCACACAGCCATGCCCGCGCCTAATGTTTTTAATTCAATTTGAGTTTGTGATTCATAAGCTATGTGTCCTAATTGCAATTTCACTCTTTAAATCTGAACCATGTCAAAGCAACATCTTTGATACCCTATCACCTAAAACATTTTTTCTTTGTCACAAAGATCAAAGCAAAGCTCCAATAACAATTTATTTATTGAGACATGTTGACTTTCAAACATTGACAAAAAGTTACAGAAATAGCAATTCTAATATAGTTCTAAAATAAAGAAAACAAATAATACAAGTATATCTTGCTTCAAATTGAAGACTTAAACACTAAAGATAAAATGTGATTAGATTTTTGAATTTGATAGAAGAGAAGTAAAAGATTTCCTGCAGGAAATAAATTGGTAAATGCTGACATATTTCCTATTTACATTTATACCGCAATCTTTCCTTGTACCATTTAAAATTTTATAATTTTGAGAAGTGTCATTAGCCAACATTCTTCATTACATTATTGACTATAATGTGTACATGGCTACCAGAATATCATCATGATTAATGCACGAAACAAAATTTAGCAGACATGGTTTAATTTTCAAAGAAGTATGAACAAGTGGGCAAAATGCGGAAATGATTTTAAGAGCTCTTAACTTATTTTATTTGTTGTTGTTGTTGTTGTTAATTTTGAATAAAGCCTTAAACAGGAAATGGTGGGAGATAAATTTAAAATCTACTATACACACACTTATATATTGGGAAACATTGCAACAAATGTGATATCTGAAGTTTGAAAAAACAAAAATGAATAGAACTTCATGAAAATAGAGGGAAATAATTAGAATATAGCAATGCATTTGGTGTGTGAAGTCTGCATTTGTTATGCACATGTGCACATGCACATGCACACATACACATGCACATGCACACACACATGCACATGCACACACACACATGCACACACATGCATACATACATATGTACATATATGCATACATATTAAAGCATATGTGTATTGAGTTCTAATACTAGGTTATTAAGTATTATTGTACCTAATAAATAAAATAAATGCTCCCTTTTAAAGCCCAGCCAGGCTCATGGGCCCGGTTTCCCAGTTTCAATGGCGTATGTGTTCTGCAGCTAGACGGGACGCCAGTCCATCGCAGCACTACTCATTTTTGCCAGCTGAGTGGACTGGAGCAACGTGGAATGAAGTGTTTTGCTCAAGAACACAACGCGTCGCCCGGTCAAAGAATCGAAACCACAATCTTACGATCATGATGCTGACACCCTAACCACTAAGCCATGCGCCTCCACTTACTGTACCTAAGGGAAATATTAAAATATATAGGCACATACACACACATACATTCTTTCTGTTCATTCTTTCTTTCTAATATATATCTACATGTTCAATGATGAGCTGCTTATAGCTATTCATTGCTTGGCAGCTACAACACCACTTTTGTTTTAGTCACAGTTCAAGTCAGAGTTTTAGTTGTAAACCAACCTGAACACTTATTGTAATACCTATTCCATTATTAGATGCAATTTTATCAGTATTCTGTGTGTGTTGGTGGGTATATGTATACAGGGTGCAATGGGTAAATTGTCGCTATTTTATTTTTTTTATTTCACGCATGTGCATTGTTTGTTTTTGATTTTGTCAACTACGCAGTATAGTAGGGTCAGTTGGGCACCATCTGTGCGAAAAACTGCACCATGATGCAATTCACTCTGCCAAAAATTTGGAAACAACATGCTGTACTGCTTTGCATTCATGCCAGAAGCTCCAATACGAACATTTCAGAATGTTTGAGTGTCAATCTGAGGACATGTACCAAGAGTGATAAAAATCAAACATCCATTCAACATTATGGTGTTTGGAGTGATCTCTAATGACACCAACACTATACATCCATTCATCTTCCCACGTGGCCTTAGACTCAACATGGAGGCCTACATCAAGTTCCTGGAGGAGGTAGTGCTGCTTCAGCTCAAGAGGGTGGCTGCTGAAAGACCCTCTGTCTGGCAAGAGGAATCTGCACCATGCCACACAAGCAGGAGAACCCAGTCATGGCTGTCAGACAATTCTTACGACCACACCACCCTTAACATCTTGCCACCTAACTCCCCAGACTGAAACCCCCTTGATTATTTTGTGTGGAATGCATTTGAGCGAGAGAGCAACAAAATTCCTTGTAACACCAAAGGTGAACTGACGGCAAGGATTTTGGCAGCATTCACCAACTTAAACAAGAAAACAAACCATCCAGAAGAGTTACAGGAGGTTCTGAAGTCATCTGGAGGCCATGGTTGAAGCCAATGGCGATTTTATTGAATAAATTTAATCTTCAGCATTTCAAGATATTTTTATGTAATTTTAGTAGATATATCTGTTAAAATGAGATGTCAGTGTTATTTTCATTTTTGCGTAATTTAGACAACAATTTATTCACCGCACCCTATATGTGTGTGTGTGTGTGTGTAGCAGGGAGAGAGAGATATATGTAATACACTTATACTTACATATTGAAACATGTATATTATGTTCTAACACCAAGTTATTAGTATTGCTATGCCTATGCAAAAATATTAAAATACATTTCTACACACACACATATACATACATATATATATATATATATATATATATATATATATATATATATATATATATATATATATATATGTATATATATATATTGAGCTATGCCCTTTGAGTTCAGATCACACTTGAATTAATTTACCTTTCTTCTTATGGGGGTTGATAAAGCACCTCTCCAGGACTGGGTATTGACAGAATGATTGAGTATTGTGGGATTGCACATGCTTTGCAATATATGTTTCAGATCTATGCATTTTGAATTCAAATCCTATCACCTGTCTCTTGTTAACAGGCCCTTCAGAATCAGACACTGTCAGTTTTTGGATATGACATCTCCCAGTACTAATTCATTGACCATATGTATGACTAGTGCAGAGATGTGGAACCTGCGGCTTTAAGGCTGCATGTGACCTTCCAGTCCATCAAGTGCAGCCATCTGTGGCCATTGATATAAATTTTTCCTATTTTGACATTAAATATTTTTTGTCTAAACTCATTGTACACCCTAAACTTACAACACACATAGACAAAAGGAAAATTACCTATGTTTAGTGATGTCACTCTCAGAGATTGGAAGAATTTTTCTATAAACCCAGTGAATTTAAACTCAAAGCAACAAGTATATAAATGTAATATTTCCTTGTCAGCTTCATCAGCGCAATGAGAGTAAGTGACTTCATGTATAATACACAAAAAGTTTCTGTCTCATCCACCTTTTCATTGTGATCTGTGCTATGTACTTTACTTCATCGTAGCCAACTTTATACTGACTTATTTTGTAAGACTGAGTTAGTTATAGCCTTATTTGAAACCGTAAATCCATCAGTGCATGCGTTAATTTTACAGACTTGCTTTTTATCATTGAGACTTGATAAGTGATTTAGTGATCATATTCATTGTTACTCTGTTAAGCCAATCATGTTCAGAAACAATGTTCTTGGAATCTTGGTCATAACTTCAACAATTGTCATTATTTTGTGAGATTGGAAACCATCGATATTTGACATTATTTTTGTAACAATTAGGTAATGATACTAATTACAGAAAAAAAATTATAGCTAATCTAGATGTTGTTCAGCCTCGAGTAGTAACAGTTGCTAAAGTCAAAACCAAAAACATGGTTTTGGATACAAGTTTATCGTGTCTTGTCTAAGACTGTTTTATTTGGGTCAGTGTGCAGCTGGCTTTACTAATTCATTATTAAACTTTTATTTTTCTATGGTTTCTTAGAATAAATACATTTCTTTTTAACCCATAATTATGTCAAAAAAATTAAAATGAACTTTGAAAGAAGAAAACAGGATCTTCAATGAAGAATGAGAATTGCAATATTTTTTAGTAAATAGTGGAGGCAAAATGTCTTGCTTGTTTTGTGATACCACAATTGTAACAGTTAATTAATTCAATGCACAGCAACATTATGCTCTTCATAAACACAATAAATATGCCAAATTAGAGGGTGGGTCTCGAAAGATAGCATTGCAGAAATTGAAAGATGGAAAACAAAAGCAAAGACAATTTTTCCAATCTGTGTTGCATCAAGGGAATGCGACGACAGAGGCCAGTTGCATATTTGCTTGGAAATAAAAGTTAAACCATTCAGCAATGCAGAACTCATAAAGGAATGTATTTTAGAAGTGGTAGGATGTATAAATCCTGATAAAGTTAACAAATATAAAGAGGTGCCTCTTTTAAGAAGGACTAATACAGATCAACAGCATGAATTGGCCTGCAATGTAACAGCGCTATTAAAAAATATAATCCAAAAAGAAAATGTATATTGCTCAGTGACTTTGGATGAATTGGCAGATTCCACAGATTCAGCACAAGTATTGCAGTTTATTCATACTATAACTGATGATTTTCAATTATATGAAGAATTATTTGCTTTAGGCACCCTTAAAGGAAGGACATGAGAGATAGATATTTTTAACAACTTCAAAGAGCAATATCATAAAGTAGGACTAAATTTTACTAATTTGGTAAGTGTGTGCTCCAGCTATGACGGCTGAAAATGAAGGATTTATTGCACATCTTAAAAGAGGGATCAAAGATACAAATGTACTGTTTTCTTTTCATTGTATTTTACATCAGCAAAATCTGTCATTTTAAATGACACTTTGCAGAAGGTTATAAGTATTGTAAACTATATTCAAGCAAATGCCCTGAAGTATCATGAATTTCAAAACATGCTGATGATGGATGACGAAGTAATTAATGTGGATTTGCTTTATCACTCAAAAGTATGCTGGTTGTCACAAGGGAAAGCATTGGTCAAAATTTTGCTTTTATGAAGACAAACAATTGACTTTTTCAAAGAAAACAATAAAACATTGTGATTTATCAGATCCAAATTTTTTGCCGAGATGTTGCATTTTTATGTGATGCAATGTCAAAACAAAATGAGTTAAACATTTCATTGCAAGATTAAAATAAATGTATTTATGATATGTGGCAAAAAATTTGGGCATTTAGAAAAAAATTGTCGTTTTCCAAGTTCCTTTTGGCTCAATCAAAACTTTCAGAAGAACACTTTCTTCAGCTTACAAAGGTAATAAGTGAAAATGAAGAAGATATTTTTGAATCTTGTGAAGAATACAAGTCACGTTTTAGATTCATTAATAGAAGAATATAATAAAAGATTCAATGATTTTGAAAAACATAACATCACTCTGAAACTTGCTTTTCAGCCTCACTTAGTTGATGTATCAGAGGCTTTCGAAGAGTTACAAATGGAGTTTATTGAAATATCCAAAGATAATATCCTGAAATCTCTGTTTGACAAGTGGGAAAATCCCATTGAAATTTGGAAAAATGTGGCAGAATATCCTCATCTTCGTTAACATGCATGCCGAATAATTTCCTGCTTTTCTTCAATATATTGTTGTGAATCCACATTCTTGTACTTGACACAAATCAAGAATTTGCTGAGAATGCAATTGACAAATGAGTATTTGGAGGACCAATTGAAACTAAGAACCACTATGTTAGAACCTGATATCAAAAAAGGCAAATTCAAAGAAGTTATTCATTTGTATAAAAAGTACCTTCTTGCCTAAATTAAATATTTGAAAATGTTATATTCTCGATGTTCATAAGCTGTCTTTTTTATAAGATTATTATTCATTAACTTATTACTTGTTTATAATGTACCTACCTACTTAAATAAAATATTTGAAAATGTCTGGCTTTCGATATTATTCATTTACTTATTATTTGTACAAAAGTACTTGCTTAAATAAAATATTTGAAAAGTCATGCTTTCGATTTCTACACACTTGTCTTTCTTTTATTAAATTACTAATAAATTAATTAGGGGATAGAGTAACTAAAAAAGGAAAAACAATTTGTTCAATGCGGCTTCTATGAGGGATGATGAATTGTAGGGTGGCCTTCATGCACAAACAGGTTCCCCATTCCTGGACTAGTGCATGACCTACTTCTTGAAACATTCTCAGTATCACAGCAACTATCCCTGGTGCTCCAGTTGCTTTTTCAGCCTTCATTTCTCTCATCGCATATTCACTGCAAAGCTTTTCAAGCTCAGTAGCTGGTCACTGTTAAATCTGTTGGGATAGAATCACAATTCTCCCATACATTTTCTTCATTCAACCAACTCTTCAGGTAGCATTTTCATGATTCTTTCATTTTGGCATAACTAAGGCAAGTGCACTGCTATTATTCTATCTTTTTTTCCCCACAGCATCTTAATTCTCTCTGCTACAAAATCTTTGCAATCCAGAACATTTTACATTACATTACAAAATATGTGCATAGCTTGTACTTTTGACTCTTCCTCTTCCTAAGTATACCTGTATATCTGTCTATTTATCTACATGTATATTCGCATGTGTGTATATTTAGATATATATGCATATGCAGTTAATACTAGTGTATATAAATACATAAGTCTGTACATATGCACATGCATGTACAATAGTTAGTAGGTAAATGCCCTTCTTTTTCCCCCTTACAAAGTGTTATGCAGGTCATCTCAGTTCCCAACTAAACAGCACTATCCTAGTCAGAGAAAACATTTTGCCCATCTGCAAGCCGCCACCTGTGAAGACTATCTAATAAACTATGTATTCTACCCAACATAAAGGAGGGATGTTGCCTTTATAGTTATAATGAAGTTAACCCATCTTGGAATTTAGACAAAGCCAGCCATACAGGTAGACATGGGCTCCGGAAGTTGTTGTGAAATCTAGGTGAGCTGAAACTCTAAATTAAAAACTGATTGAGAAAGAGAGAGGAGGGTGGAGGTGAGGGAGGGGAGACTCTTTACTTCTGAAAAAGCACCTCTCTAATACCAGTGGAATTAGCAAAGGCACTCTGACCATGGTGTAAAGCAGGCATTCATAGAAAGGGTGCCTTGCCAAATACAAACCATATGAAATCATGACAGTTACAAATTAAATAAAAGAAATACCTGATTGTTGTATATCTAGTACTTAAAATGGTAGTGACATGTATGGTAGAGGGGTATCCAGGTGTGAAAATCTAGCCATGCGTGAACACCTGTCAATCATACCAAAGAATTGCACCAACACTTTTCTGTTCAGATGCAGAAAATAAACAAGTCACACATCACCAGGAACTATCTTCTTCCTGTCGGATGCAAAACTTTAGGGCTGCCATCATCAGTACTGGAATTGTCTGGGAAAGATTACAAAATTACTAGAGTGGAGGTGAGTAGATAAATGTCATCTAGCAGATGTGTACTATCTACTAGTTGTGCACCTACTCCTAGATGTATGCTATCTACTAGTTGATGTATGGCATCAAAAACGTGGAATGGAGTGAATCTTCAGCCAGATATTTCATACACAAGGAACAGTGGGTTGAGCAGGCATATTATTAGCAGAAAACTGGATAAAGCAACTGAGGTAGTCAGGATATGTGACAGAATAATTAAGCTTGAATTAGCTTTAGGCAGCACAACAGCAACTGTGATTTCTGCATAGGTACCACATTCAGGACTAATAGGTGCATAAGACGTTCCTATGAAGTCCTCTTTCATATAGATTTTTCCATAACAAATGACAACTGCATGATCATGGCTGGTGATTTTGACAAACACATAATGGCAATACTATGATGACTACTGCAACATGTGGAGGTGCAATGGCCCAGTGGTTAGGGCAGCGGACTCGCGGTCATAGGATCACGGTTTCGATTCCCAGACCGGGCGTTGTGAATGTTTATCGAGCGAAAACACCTAAAAAGCTCCACGTGGCTCCGGCAGGGGATGGTGGTGAACCCTGCTGTACTCTTTCACCATAACTTTCTCTCACTCTTCCTGTTTCTGATGTGCCTGTAATTCAAAGGGTTAGCCTTGTCACACTGTGTCACGCTGAATATCCCCGAGAACTACGTTAAGGGTACACGTGTTTGTGGAGTGCTCAGCCACTTGCACCTTAATTTCACGAGCAGGCTGTTCCGTAGATCGGATCAACTGGAACGCTCGACGTCGTAAGCGACGGAGTGCCAACAACAACAACAACTGCAACATACATGGAAGCAGGGCCTTAAGAGTTGAGTTCAACTAGTACGTTGTTGTGGACACCTAAATATCTTATGACCCCCTACCTAAAAGAAAATAATAATAATAATAATAATAATAATGATAATAATAATCCTTTCTACTATAGGAACAAGGCCTGATATTTGGAGGGAGGGGTGATAGACAATTAAATTGATCCCAGTGCTCAACTGGTACTTATTTTATCAACCCCAAGAAGATGAAAGGCAAAGTCGACCTTGGCGGAATTTGAACTCAGAATGTAGCAACAGACGAAATACCACTAAGCATTTCACCCGGTGTGCTAATGATTAGGCCAGCTCGCCACCTTGTTAATAATAATAATAATAACTTCACAGCCCTTTTCTATTGCATTATTTTACAAGAGTGAATAAATGTGAAACTCATCATGTATTTTCTTAGTTTTTTAACAGAACTGGTCTATTTTACTTATTAAATGAATAAGTCATCCCACCCAGTGAAGAGATGAATGACTACCTATCAGTTTTAAATGTTTATATCTGACAATCCTATTGTTAAAATTTGGGCAAATTGACCAAACAGGTTTTCCTGAATTGTGCAAGTGCCACATAAAAAGCACTCGTGCCAGTACCAGGTTAAAATGCTCGTGCTGGACCATGTTAAAAGCATCCAGTACACATTATAAAGTGGTTGGCATTAGGAAGGGCATCCAGTTGTAGAAATTGAACCAAATCAGAGTGGAACCTGGTGCAGCTCTCTTGCCTGCCAGCTTTGGTCAAACCATCCAACTCATGCCAGCATGGAAAACGGACATTAAAAGAAGAGGAGGATACCCCACATAAATTTAGGCTCATTATTCAAAAGTCAACAGCTTTGAAAACAAAACCATTTTTCAGATATTTATAATTTATTGCAGGAACATGGGACTAAAATAGCCAGAAGTTTCCTGGAATGTACCTTAATTGTTTAAACTGCAAATAATAATAATAATTGTTTTAAATTTTGGCACAAGGCCAGCAGTTTTAGTGGGAAGAGGTTTGTCAATTACATCAACCCTAGTACTTGGCCGAAACTTTATTTTAAAGGCTATGTTGACCTTGGTGGTATTTGAACTCAGAACATTAAGAGCCAGAAGAAATGCTGCTACATATTTTGTCCACCATGTTAAAGATTTTGCCAGCTCATCACCTTAATAACCCTGATGATGATGATGGTGGTGGTGGTGGTGGTGGTGGTGGTAGTGGCGGCTGTAGCAGTGAGGAGGAGGAGGAGTTTAATTTTTACTTTAGTTTTTCATTTTCTAAAAACAAATGTTTTGTCTATTTGTTTTAAAAAAGGGTGTTTTTCTAAATGAATGTTTTGAATTGTAACCAAAGAATGCAATAGACTGCTTGGAAATCTTGAGCCAAATGCTTTGTTTATGAAACAATCAACTATCACACCTTGGATTTACAATGCTGTGTGCTGGTGTTTCTATAGCTAGAAATTTTTTTTACTTGATTAATGTACAGAATTTACTAAACAAATATAAGGAAAGGATTTTTAAAATATTTTTAGACCTTCCTCAGTTGTGTATTTGGCAGATGATACATTAAGATACAGGTTGTTATCATTATGGCTATTAATATAAAGAAATATATTCATAAAGTAAATATTTTACATGCATTCATAAAAAAAAACTAATCTAACTTTACCTAATTTATCATTATTATAAATTAGGTTTGGTTAGGTAAGGTGAGGTTAAACTAGCTTATTTTTGAAAATATATAAATATGTGTTCTTGATATTTCTCATTAATGTTTTTACAAACTTTTTTTTACCAATTTGAAGAATTTTTTGTGTTTTTGCTATTAATTAACATACAGAAATTTAAATCATTACAAAATTACAACACAAACCTACTGCATGTAATTATGAAGATAAAGTTAGATTTGTTTGTTTCTGAATATATGAAATAGTATCAAAGGGTGCCCGGACTAGTTATGTCTAATAAAAAATAACTTATTTACCTAAGTTTTAAAATCATCTTCTTCGAAATAGTCACCTTGCACAACAATACACTGGTCCCAGCATTCCTGCCACTTTCAGAATCTGGCCTGGAAGTCATTTTCTGTAAGCGAGTTGAGGACCTTCCTGGTTTGCTCTTGATCTCAGCAACTGTGACCTTTTGAGCTGCATTTTCATCTTGGGGAAGAGATGGAAATTCACAGGTGCTAAATCTGGTGAATAGGGTGAGTGCAGAAGTGACACCATGTTGTTTTTGGCAAGAAACTCACGAAGGAGAAGAGCTTGGTGACAGGGTGCATTGTTGTCATAAAGAATCCAGATGTTAGGATTGCCTGCATGGACCCATACGACAGACCAGCTACATCAGCAATGTCATTGATCATCCTCTGACAATTCTCATGCACAAGTTGATGAATTTTCTCCACATTTCCAGGGGTGACACTTGTGGCAGGTCTTTCAAATCACTCATTGTTTTCTAGGGATGTTCTTCTGCTTTTCAAGCACCTGTGCCACTCCAAACATTGTATACACAGCCCATTGCCTCATCACCATAAGCTTACCAAAGCAAGCTCAGTTTCTCTGCCCAAGCTTAATGCAAAATTTCGTGTTGGCTCTTTGTTCTTGTCCATGACAAAAATTGCAGACTACAGCATACACATGATCACAAAAACACAAATTCTACAACTTGAAAAGTAAACACAGAGATTTCATTCTGCACACTGCCTCATGAAGGCCACTGCTAGCTCTCACTGTGCACACACCACTGTGCTGCCATCTGTTGGTGTTCTACAGAACTGGTCTGGGAACTTTTTGACACCACCTCATATTTTAAATTTTTTAAAGAATATCTTCTCACTTGTCCATCCCACTGGCTAGCACATCAAAGGCAATTTGCTGCTATCATACTTCCATTATGTTTGAATTTCATGGAAATACTAAGAAGCCATTTAGCTACATAGAAACACAAACAGATCTTCATCATCATTGTTTCAGGTTTGCTTTTCATGATAACATAGGTTTCATGCATCATCACAGTCTGAGTTTAGTTCTTATTCGGAGTTACTTCACTCTTTACTAGGTTGGAGGACCACATTTCACTCATATGTTCTAATTTTGGCTTACTTTCTATGGCTGGATGATCTTTCTTAATGCCTACTACTTTACAGAGTGTACTGGGTACATCATATAATACACCAACACTAGAGATGTAGCCATATCATTAATAAAACTAAAGGGTCTGCTTGACTCTATATCTCTGCTCATTTGTTGACCGTTGTACAGAATCTGCTGGTTGGGGTTAGAGTGATACAAACCTTAGTGAGATTGAATTGTACCTTTGTAAGATTAGTAAGTTCTTAGGGAGCCAACTAGGCATTTAAGGGAATTTCTGGTGTACTCATAGTATGTTCTGCTTCAGTGCAAATATCACATACAAAGCTTACACTCTGTTATTTTGGTGTTGATTACACATTTCTTCTGTGTTTATAGGTTACATTGGTTTCAGTTTAAGGAGTTTATAACTACTCCTTCTCTGCATATCAAGCAAGGTCTTTTCCATGAAGATACCAGAATCTTATCTTCTTTCTTACTTACTAAAACTTTCATCTCTGCCAAGTTTATGTTAAGATCTCCCAATTCTGGGTTTAGCTTCCAAACTTTGAATTTTCTCTCAAATTATTTTACAGATTCAGTTTTGAGAACTAGATCATCAGTAGATGGAGTTCCCATGGACAGCCACTCTTAAACACCTCTGTGATGGTCTGTAGGACTATGATGAATAGAAAGGAATTGAGAATTGTACCTTGTTGGACACCTACCCTCATGCTAAAATTCACCACTGAAATCATTGTTGATTCTCACTTTACTTACTACAGCATTATACATAGTTTGTACAGACCTCACAAGTCATTCACCCACTCTAAGTTTCCTCAGTAACCCTTAAATTACTGAATGTGGTACACTGTCAAGTGCCTTCTCCAAATCAATGAAAGCCAGGAATAGTGGTATATTCTGGCCAAGTATTTATCCTACAGTTACCTCACTAGCAAGATTGCATCAGTGATATCTCTTTTGGACATGAAACCAAACTGCATCTCAACAAGGCCTACTGTCATGGATCAATTGTATTATGACTCTTTCTATGACTTTCATGACTGATCTAGTAGTTTGATTCCTCTATAATTGCTTCTCTCTGAGGCAGTGGATTATCAACTGGGGTCCATATGCCCAAGATGCCACACAGTGGTACTGAGCTCAAAAACATATTTGGGAAGCACACTTCTCACCACACAGCCACACCTATATGTACATATAAATATAAATATTCTTTTATTCTTTTACTTGTTTCAGTCATTTGACTGTGGCCATGCTGGAGTACCATCTTAAAGGGTTTTTAGTCAAAGAAATCGACCCCAGGACTTATTCTTTGTAAGCCTAGTACTAAATCTATTTGTCTCTTTTGCTGAACTGCTATGTTACAGATATAAACACATCAACATCAGTTGTCAAGCGATGGTGGGGAGCAAACACACACACACACACATATATATAATATATTCTGTTACTTGTTTCAGTCATTTGACTGTGACCATGCTGGAGCACCGCCTTTAGTCAAGCAAATTGACCCCAGGACTTATTCTTTATAAACCTAGTACTTATTCTATCGGTCACTTTTGCCGAACCACTAAGTTACGTGGACGTAAACATACCAGCATTGGTTGTCAAGTGATGTTGGGGGAGACAAACACAGACACACAAACATATACACACACATACATATATACATATATACGACGGGCTTCTTTCAGTTTCCATCTACCAAATCCACTCACAAGGCTTTGGTCAGCCTGAGGCTATAGTAGAAGACACTTGCCCAAGATGCCACACAGTGGGACTGAACCCAGAACCATGTGGTTGGTAAGCAAGCTACTTACCACAGAGCCACTCCTACACCTATATGATGGACTTCTTTCAGTTTTCATCTACCATATCCACTCACAATCTTTGGTTGGCTCGAAGCTATAGTAAGACACTCGCCCAAGGTGCCATGCAGTGTGACTGAACCTGGAACTATGTAGTTGGGAAGCAAGCTGTTTGCCACACATACACACACACACACATACACACACACACATACATATAGAAATGTGTGTGTATGAATATCAATTGATGCTTATAGTACATATTGGAAGTGGCTGAGTAAGGGAAATAATGCCCTATTATGCTGAAAATAGCCCACAGAAGTAGGACACTCACTAGTCATTCTCATTTTGAATCAGGTAGTATAGGAAGGGGTCATTCCTAGTGACTCATATTGCTGTATCATCATCAAATGTTACAAGGAAAAGCAGATACTCTAGAATTAAGCCAGTTCAAACTGATGATGAACAGAGTCATAGAAGTAACAGAGTTTTAGCATAACTACTTAAGGAAATTATCTTGATGAAAATAGCTCAGATTTGTACCAGGACTACTGCTCTCTTCCAAGTGAATTATTTTGGGAGAGGAATAGCAAAATGGTACTAACAAACAGACATGCACACACTCTTTCATTCAAGTGATCACTATATACCATTTTGCCACCCACTTCCCAACTTAGTTAACCACTTCCAACTTTACTGACCATTAGCTTTCAACTTTATATGACCTTTAGCTTTTAAATGTGAGATGTAGTCCTAATAGCTTTAATACTTTGTTTCTCTTTCTTCATCTCTTCCTACACTTCCTTTTCTTTTCATCTGCTTTGTGAACAGTGAAAATATTTTCAACTCCATAAATTAAAATTTAATTTACTTACAAAGTAAAACAAACTTTTTAATATCTTTTAGTTTAAATAAATCCTATTTCCATTGCACAAGCATGGCTGTGTGGTAAGAAGTTTGCTTCTAAACCACATGGTTCTGGGTTCAGTCCCACTGCATGGTACCTTAGGCAAGTGTCTTCTACTATAGCTCCAGGCCAACCAAAGCCTTGTGAGTGGATTTGGTAGGTTGAAACTGAATGAAGCCTATCATATATATATATATATATATATATATATATATATGCATGTGTGTGTGTGTGAATATGTATATATGTGTGTGTGTTTTGTGTCTGTGTTTGTCCTCCACCACAGCTTGACGACTGGTGTTGGTATGTTTACAACCCCTTAAATTAGCAGTTCAGCAAAAGAATAAGTACTAGGCTTAAAAAGTAAGTTCTGTGGTGGATTTGTTTGACTAAAACCCCTTCAAGGCCACAGTCAAATGACTGAAACAAGTGAAAGATAAAAGATAAATGATACATATATACAATGCATACTTGCATACACACACACACACACACACATAATAGCTTGACTGAGTTCCACATGACTTAAAGTTTCATGAATGGATAGGACATGGCCATCTCATCAGATGTTTGAAAGACATTCAAGATGGCATGTAGGCATTTAGACCTCTATTAGACACCTCATATTACATAGTATTAATGTTTTCAAAGCAGCACCAACACATGTTCAGACAGGATGATGACGCCACTTTAACAGCAGGCTGCAACATAATATATTCAGTAACATTATTTCCTTCTATTGAGTAGTGACCTTATTGGTGTAAAATGTTGATACAAGTCAGTTGACTAGTCATCATTAAGTGGAATTTGAACATATTAGTGGCAGCATGTTGGTCATGCAACCTCAACTGTAACCCAACACCATCAAAACAATTACTCCTATGTAAAGACTGCTGCCAATAATGTGTTCAATCTGCACAGAATGATGACTGAATTATTGACTCTCACCAACTTCTTACCCAACTATGTGTAGTACAGGTTACAAGAGACTGATGCCACTGAATATACTATGCTGTAGCCCACCATCAAACTGAGACCATCATTCTGCCAACATTTTGTCTAAAAAAAAAAAATAACTAGTGTCACTTTCTAAGTATTAATACCATGTGACTTGAACTAACCAATAGAAGCCTAAAAACCCAGAAACCAGCTTGAATTCTTTTCAAACCCTCCACTCTGCCTCTGATGTGTCCTATGCACCCATGGAACTTTTAGCCATATGGAGTTTTAATCTAGTCAAACTGTTATTGAATACATGTAAGAACAACCAAATGTGTTGGGTGTTACTTTCTTTCTTTTGTTCATTCACTTGTATGTGTGCACGCGTGCTCATGTGTGTGTGTGTGTGCATAATGCTTATATATAAGGAATATCTAGAATATACCTATAGGTTTTTTTTTAGCCAAAGCTGTATTACAATGATCGTAAAAAATTTGTACATTATGTATGTGGACATAAGAAAGAACAACTTTAAGTACAATTCAACTCTTTTCAGAGTTTTCATCTACAGTCTTGTATCACCTTTAAATATCCACAAATACATAGCTTCTAAATCCTCTAATATTAGAGGCTAAAGTAAACTGGATAGGTTAATTTGCATAGTTAACTCTTCTGTGACAGGGATTGAACATTAACCCTTTAGCATTTAGATTGCCCTGTCAAATGTAATACCTATTTATTCACATTGTTTTTTTGAATCAACCATGCATTATCTCGTAGCTTCAAGATTTTAATAGTGTGATTGTTTATATTTCATATGACACTGTAGGTAGGTGTGAGAAGCCAGATCTGGCTGATTTGAACATAAAACAGACAGAATATTTGGGCTGGATTTGGCTGATTTAAATGCTTAAGGGTTAAATTTCTAGTACATTAACAGTGTTTCATTTCATGGCCTAAATGTGCTATAGAATATATTTATAGGTTTTCTAGCCAACACTGTATGTTACAACGATTGTACGAAATTCATCTGTACAATATATGTATAGATATAAAAAGGGAGAACAGCTGTATGTACATTTGGACTCTTTTTTGGAATCTTCATCAGCAGTTGTGTACCACCTTTAAATAACCATAAACACATTGCTTCAGGCACCACAATTCTTTTTGTAGTAACACATTTGTATCTTTGAGTTGGCTGGTAGCTTGCTGTGTACCCCGTCCATTGAGAACAGCTTGATAGCACTTTCGTCTTTCAGATAACAGCTGTTCTATCTTTCTATGATTTTCATCAAACCAGTCAGCATGCTTGCTTTTGGGAAAGCTGATTAAAGCAGTGGCTGTGTTATAGATTGTCTCACGCAACTGTGCCCCATAAGCATTGGCTGGTGCTGTGTCAACTGGTGCAGTGTCAGGTAGCACTTTTAATTTGCTGATCATATTTACTGCAAGTGCATGTTGCACTCCAATATTTATTAAGTTGCTTGGATTCTGTCATTTTGGCTTCACACACACACACACACACACACACACACACACACACACACACACTTTCACATACATATACATGCTTATAAGTTTTCGTAAAAAATACTTGATACCCCCACAATATATTTTTTTCTTTTTCTTTTATTTATTTCAGTCATTAGACTGCAGCCATGTTGGGGTACTGCCTTGAATAATCTTTAGTCGAATGAATCAATCCCAGTACTTAATTTTTCTTTTTCTTAAGCCTGGTACTTATTCTATTGATTTCTTTTGCGGAACTGCTAAGTTGAGGGGAAGTAAACACACCAACACAGTTGTCAAGCAGTAATGCGGGACAAACAGACACACAGACACATACATATAGACATCTATATATTTAAAAAAAAGTCTATATATATAAAACCGAGAATGTGTGTCTGTACGTATGCATCACTAAAACTCGAGGACTACCCAACCGATTTCATCCAAATTTTACACATGCCTTACTTAGGGTCCATGCAGTGTCATGGGCCCAATATATTTTCAACTTCTTGCCTAATGCGAGCCCGGAACAATCCCTTATCTCTTACAGTATTTCAGTACTATGTGTCAAAAGTGAAACAATAACATCTCTGTTGTAATGTGAGATAATACCTTCAGTTTTAATAGTTCCACTATTAATACTTTCACTATGTATATATATATATATATATATTAGTTTCCTTTCTGTTAGTTTCACTATGTATTTATATACATACATACATATATATATATATATATATATATATATATATATATATATATATGTATATAATTATATCATTTACATCTTTGTATATATATATATATATATATATAATAATAATATTAGGGATAATAGGGATAATCTAATGCATCACCTTTACCTTTGATCCAAATTGATCAGTGCCCCACCCATGCCAGGTTCCTTAACTACCCTGTCAGATGGAGGTTATCATAGATACTCCTACCTGGCATGGCGCACATTTGCGCCTTGTCGACTAATTTCTCGATGACAAATGCCAACCTCTCAGCTAACACCGTGTCCAAAATTTTCAAATCTGCATTGAGCAGAGTGATGGGCCTGAAGTTATCTATGATGTTCCCCTTGTTTGGATTTTTTTTTAGCAGTGCCACCGCTCCTCGCTTGACAAAGACAGGGATACTCCTGTTCTTCTGCCAGTTGCAGTAGATAGCTGCCAAGATGCCTCTAAACAAGTCTGGCATAAGCCTGGGGACTTGTCTCCTGCACAACTTGCCATCACATACGCGGCTGTGAGGGGTCTTTTACAACACTTTGCCTCTCTTGCTGAGAGTCGTGGCAGGCCATGCAGGTAGGCACTAAAGTTCACACTGCATTCTGACCCACCAGTTGTCCTGAACAGTTGGGTAAAGTCTTGTTGAAAGGCCTCACACATCCTTTCAGGCTCGAGTGCTTCGCACCCCTGTTCATCTGTCAGGGACCTAATGGTGGCTCTGTTGCCTCATTGCACCTCTGCTACTCGGGCCTCTCGGGCAGCTCCAACTCATTCATTCCTCAGAGCAAGCATCCTAGCTCTGACAACGCATCCTTAGTGTTTGGCGTTGAAGTGTTGGTCAAAGGCCAACCTCACTGCCAGTACGTTGGACGCGATGCCAGTTCTAAGTGCCACTTCTAATTTCTTAACTAGGTCTCCCTCTATTCTATTTTGGTCTAATGCTAGGGCCTTACTGTACCTAACCGATTCTGCTTTAATTGCTTTCATTAGGGCATACCACCATCTGTTGTTGATAATGGCGCCCGTCAATGCCCTCTTAACTAATGTGCTAATCCGGTCCCTGTAAGCCTGGCGTGCCGTGAATGACAGTAACTGCTTCCACTAACTGGGACCCTGCCTATGTGTCTTATCTAAGTCAAGTGTACAAGTCACAAATCTGTGGTCTGTGTAGCTGACTATGTGGAATTGTGGACAACCTACACTATCCTTATCCACTGTCCTACAGAATACTCTATCTAAATATGATCTGGACGACCCAATGCAGTTGTTCCATGTCCGAATTGGCACATCCGAGTGGTCCAGTCAGTACCTGTCAGACAGTTGGAAACATCTGAGCAAGTCTTTGAGGTATTTGCATCCCCTCCTATTACTATCTCTGCCCACATAGTCTAGATGTGTGTCCAGGGTAGCATTCCAATCCCCCACTAAAAGTAAAGGTTGAGACATTCCCAGGAAAACCTCTAGACATCGAAAGAAATCTGGCCGGCCTGTTAAGGATGGTGCATAAACTGTTATCAGTCAAAAAGCACACCCATTGCTGCCATCGACATCCAAGATGACCAGCCTACCCTCTGGGTCTAGGAAAATTGCTCTTACTTTGAGGTCCAGACTCTTCCGAAGAAGCACCGCAGTACCTCCTCCACCCATTCTTGGCAGACAGAGAGAAAAATAGATGTCAAAATGTTCGCCAAACATGTGCTTGAGAGCCCGTGGGCTGTGGAGTCTGGTCTCGCTGATGGCTATGATATGCAGATTTTGTGACTTGATGTCGTTTAACAGGTAACCTTGATTCCAAGGCGACCCCAAGACACGTACATTTATACTGCCTATTTTGAGCATGTTCCTATTGAAGGTTGTGTTTTACACACAAAAGGGAGATGAAAGAGAAAGAAGAGAGTTACTTACTGTCCGAAAGTTGTTTGTCCATCACCTCACAGTCTTCTTCCAGAAGGTTTTTGTATAGTTTTCTAGAGAGGTATCTTTGGAATCTCCCTACTGCATCCGGGTAGAGAGATTTCAGTGTGGTGTGTGTGTTCTTTGTTATGTGTATGATTTTAATTGTACTAACCCCGCCCAAATGGGAAGACAAAATGTTTTTGACAAAAATTGCTCATTGCTTGAAAAATATTGGTCAAGTTTAATAAAATTTAATATGTACTCAATGCATGACATGTCATTATTGGGCTCAAGTCCCAATGAAGAGCCCTCCAATAGGGCAGTTTTTAAGCTGTATATACATATATATAAACATTATATGCATACACACATTTATTTGTGTGTACATATATATATATATATATATATATATATATATACACATACATACATATATGTGTGTGTTTGTATGTATGTATATCAATATCATCACCATTATATGCAAGCAAAAATATATTTTCTCTTAGCTGAAACATGTTTTCATGGAAGACTGGAAATCAATGATACTGCTTTATATGACTATCATGGTCTTATACATCTGCTATGTGATTGTGACATCATGACAAAAAGACACAAAGACGCACGCACACGCACACACACACACACACACACACATATACACAAATATAAAGATGACAGCCTTTGGTCAGCTTTGGACTATTACTGAAGATACTTGCCCAAGGTGCCACACAAAAACAGATGCATAAAGTTAGCTAGATAGATTTAGATATTTATGTATGTATTATTGTTGTCATCATCGTTTAACATCTGTTTTCCATGCTGGCATGGATTGGACGGTTTGAATGGAGGCCGGCAAGCCAGGAGGCTACACCAGGCTCCAATCTGATCTGGCAGTGTTTCTACAGTTGGATGCCCTTCCTAACACCAACCACTCCAAGAGTGTAATGGGTGCTTTTTATGTGCCACCGGCACAGGAGCCAGCCAGGCAGCACTGGCCATCATTCGGATAGTGCTTTTTATGTGCTACCGGCACAGGAGCCAGTCGGTGGGGCTGGCATCAACCATGTTCGGATGGTGCCTTTTACGTGTTACTGGCATGTAGAAATAATAATAAACCTTTCTACTGTAGGCACAGTTGAGTCAGTGCCATCAACCATGGTACTTAATTGGTACTTAATATATATATTTCTCTGTGTGTATAGGTGCATGTATATGTATATGTTGATATGTGTGTGTACATATTTTATGTATGTGCTTATATATTCGTATATGACATATATATTTCTGTATGTATGTGTGTATATACATACATAAATAATCTGAGAAGATGGCCTTCAAAGATAGTTTCTGTGTGAAAGGAATTTGCAAACTATTAATTTACAAATTTAAGTGCAAAACCATAAATAAAATTAAGAATGCTGAGACATGAATGTTCTTGTACTTGTTAAACGATATCAATACTCAAACAAGTAATATTGTCTTTTTATTTTAATAGCTTATATATTTAGTGAAATCTATAGGTGTCACTGTTCTAATGCTCTATAATGGATATTATCAAATTATCTCTATGCCAACTTGGAAAATGTGTTGGAAACTTATTCTTCTTGGAACATCAATATTTTAACCCTGTAACATTTAAACCAGTCATACCAGCCCAAATATTTTACTTGTTTTATATTCAAACTCACCAGATCTGCTCTCTTATACCTATCCTATTCTAAAAATAAATAATCATAGGCGTAGGAGTGGCTGTGTGGTAAGTAGCTTGCTTATGAACCACATGGTTCCGGGTTCAGTCTCACTGCGTGGCACCTTGGGCAAGTGTCTTCTGCTATAGCCTCGGACCGACCAAAGCCTTGTGAGTGGATTTGGTAGACGGAAACTGAAAGAAGCCCATTGTGTATATGTATATATGTGTGTGTTTGTGTGTCTGTGTCTGTCCCCCCAACATCGCTTGACAACCGGTGCTGGTGTGTTTACGTCCTCGTAACTTAGCGGTTTGGCAAAAGAGTCCGATAGAATAAGTACTAGGCTTACAAAGAATAAGTCTTGGGGTCGATTTGTTCAACTAAATGTGGTGCTCCAGCATGGCCACAGTCAAATGACTGAAACAAATAAAAGTGTAATCACATCACTCTCCCCAAGCTGCCATATATTGTGCATGACTCAGTGGTTAGAGTATTCAGGTTACAGCCATAAGGTTGTGAGGTCAATACCCAGCAATGCATTGCGTCCTTGAGCAAGACTCTTTATTTCTTGTTGCTTCAGTCCACTCTACTGGTAAAAAGGGTAGCACCTGTAATTCAAAGGGCCAGCTTTGTCACATTCTGCGTCACACTGAATCTCCTTAGGAACTACATTAAGAGTAAGTATGACTAAGCAGTGCTCAGCCACTCGCACCTTAATTTCATGAGCAGGTTGTTCCATTGATTGGATCAACTGGAACCCCTGTCATCATAACCGATGGAGTGCCAGTTCCCCCCCCCCCCTTAATGCAAGATTAATTCAAAATAATGTGAATAAATAAGCATTACATTTGACAGAGTAATCTGAATGCTAATGGGTTAAATAAATGAATTTGCAGAATGCTATTTATTGTAAAAGTGAATGGTGAGGATAATTACTGGAAGTTGCTGGAACTAATTACTGACCTTTTAATAATGTCAATATATCTAGATATTTGAAATGTCCTTTTACATATGCTATTTTTAATCTATACTAGAAAATTGTTCTGTTATTTAGTGCAGCAGGACATTTAAAATTTCGCCTATAAATGTTGTATATTATCCTTTATATGCATCTATGTTTAATACTTAATGTAAATACATCATTGAAAGGCAAGTTACTGCAATATTCTTCCAGAGATAACATCTCTTAGGGATATGTGTTTAAAAACAAAATATGTCAGTGTGACAAAGTTTATATGCAGTATATTATATGATGTATATCATATCCATACTAAAGTACATTTTTGAAAGGCAAGTTAATGTGATATTCTTCCAGAAATAGCATCTCTTGTGGATGCACTGTATTTAAAAACATAATATATATCAGAGGGAGGTGAAAATCATGCCAACAGCAGCTAGTAAGAACACCAGATGTATTTCAGCCAATTTGGGCCTTATCAATGGCATCTACATGTAGCCAGCCAGATGGTTGTGCGGCTGTTCACAATACAAATGCATGCTTTATTCACTGTTTCTTATGTATCACGGTGACAAATCTCATCTAGGCATATGGATAGCTGTGAGTACACATCATGGATAAGCCCCAACTTACCCAACTTTACTTTTCATCCCTCAGGGGTTAATAAAAATAAAGTACTAGTCATATACTCCCACCAAATTTCAAGCCTTATGCCTACATTAGAAACAATATTTTGTCTCTCATCATAAAAACAAAAAAATATTGTGAACTTGTCAAAATGATGTTAATAAAATATGTCTGAAGATAATTAGATTAAATATATTAATTACATCTGAGTTCGAAGGTCTGTTGGAAATTTTGTTGACACTGGAAGTAACATGAAGTTAGCTGTATCCCCTTTCTCTGCCTTTTCTACTGCAGCTATAATGGTCTCTGTTCCTTGGAGCTGGTTGTGTTCATGCCACCTGCACCTAAGTAGTCCTGACCCATTCATCTCTCCACCTCTTATCACCATTATTTTACCCCTACTACCGTTTTAGACCCACCACAGTAGTCACTACACTTAATCCTTTTCTAGAACATCACCCTTATTGAATTCCTTCCCTACTCATGTTTTTACCTCAGGTGTTGATTTACAGTGGTTCAAGAACATTAATATCATCAACTTCACTAGTCTAGGAAGACCTGTGAAGGCCATAAGCAATGCACCTTCCTTCACTCCAAACAAGTGAAAGAAATTTCATTTAACTTAATTTTATTTTATTTTATTTTTGTCCATAGAAGAATATCATTCATTTGTTCTATTCATTTTTTAATTTTTTTGTTCTTTAAGGAGGTAAATGATCTGTTGTTTTGATGAGCAGGTTGTATCTTAGATATCAAAAGACTGAAGATGGCAACTAATTTTGGCATCTTATCTTTTATTGTTTACTTGTTTCAGTTATTGGACTGCAACAATACTGGAGTACCAACTTGAAGAATTTTCATTGAACAAATCAATCCCAGTACTTATTTTTTTAGTCTCTTTTACTGAACCACTATATTACTGAGAGGTAAACAAACCAACATCAGTTGTCAAGCAGTGGTGGGGGAAAACACACACACACATCATCATTGTCATCGTCATCGTTTAATGCCTGCTTTCCATGCTAGCATGGGTTGGATGGTTTGACTGAGAGCTGGCAAGCCAGTACGCTGCACTAGGCTCCAATCTGCTCTGGCAAAGTTTCTACAGTTGGATGCCCTTCCTAACGCTAACCACTCCATGAGTGTACCGGGTGCTTTTTATGTGCCACTGGCACGAGGGCCTGTCAGGCAGTACTGGCATCGACCACGCTTGAATGGTGCTTTTCACGTGCCGCTGGTACAGGAGCCAGTCAGGTGGAACTGGCAACAACCACACTCGAATGGTGCTTTTTACGTTCCACTGGCACAGGGCCAGTCAGCTGGCACTGGCATCGACCATGCTCGAATGGTGCTTTTTGCGTGGCACCGGCACAAGTACCAATACAGCGGTAGTGTCATCAGCCACAACAGTGACTTCACTTGACTCAACAGGTCTTCGCAAGCACAGTTTCTTGCCCATTGACTGAAGGGTACTCTTAAACGGGCCGGTTATGCTGCACTGCCATAGGCCACAGTTACAGTCTCACTTGGCTTGCGAGATCTTCTCAAGCACAGCATATCTCCAAAGGTCTCGGTCACGTGTCATTGTCTCCATGAGACCAAATGTTCGAAGGTCGTGCTTCACCACCTCATCCCAGGTTTTCCTGGGTCTACCTCTTCCACAAGTTCCCTCTACTGCTGGGGTATGACACTTTCTCACACAGCTGTCCTTATCCATACACAACACATGACCATACCAGCGCAGTCGTCTCTCTTGCACACCACATCTGATGCTTCTTATGTCCAGCTTTTCTCTCAGGGTGCTTACACTCTGTCATGTATGCACACTAACATTACACTTCCAGCGGAGCATACTAGCTTTATTCCTTGCAAGTTTATGCATGTCCTCAGCAGTCACGGCCCATGTTTCACTGCTATGTAGCATGGCTGTTCGTACACGTGTCATACAGTCTGCCTTTTGCTCTAAGCGAGAGGCCCTTTGTTACCAGCAGCAGTAAGAGCTCTCTGAACTTTACCAGGGATATTCTTATTCTAGCAGCTACACTTTCAGTGCACCCTCTCCCGCTACTGACTTGGTCATCTCGGTAACGAAAGCTATCAACTACTTCTAGTTTTTCTCTCTGGAATGTGGCAGAAGTTGTTCTCTACGATGGGCTTCTTTCAGTTTCTGTCCACTAAATCCACTCATAAGGCTTTGATTGGCCTGAGGCTATAGTATAAGACACTTGCTCAAACGGTCATACAGTAAGAATGAATCTGGAACCATGTAATTGGGAAAGCTTTTATAAATTGGGCGTTGTGAGTGTTTATTGAGCAAAAACGCCTAAAGCTCCATGAGGCTCCGGCAGGGGATGGTGGCGAACCCTGCTGTACTCTTTCACCACAACTTTCTCTCACTCTTACTTCCTGTTTCTGTTGTGCCTGTAATTCAAAGGGTCAGCCTTGTCACACTGTGTCACGCTGAATATCCCCGAGAACTACGTTAAGGGTACACGTGTCTGTGGAGTGCTCAGCCACTTGCACGTTAATTTCATGAGCAGGCTGTTCCGTTGATCGGATCAACTTGAACCCTCGACGTCATAAGCGACGGAGTGCCAACAACAACAACATATATATATATATATATATATATATATATATATATATATTTCACTGCAGATAATGTTATATATTTTACCCTGTGCATATTACAGCATTTATAATGTTACCCACTTTAGACCTATCTCTTTTATTGGAATGGACTGCCAGGCAGGCTGTTGTTATAAGTTTTGTTTGTCACAGGATTTGAACTCAGCTCTTCATTCCCAAGAGCTATTCATAAATTGTACAACCCAGGACAATGAACTGTGTATAAAAATGTAAATGTTTTGAAGTTCTATAAGGTTCCTAAAGGTGAATGCTTATCTCCAGTTTCCAGATGTTCAGGAAATGTGAACTAAATCTGTGCTGGATAGGATGCTTGTCTATCTCCAATAATATTCTCAGACAACCTGGTATCTATTTTTGACATGTAGGTTACTGGAGGAATATAGAATGCCTACAATGGATGTAAATGACTTGGCTGTGCAATACCATATCCACATATTCATTTTGCTACTCTGCCAGTAAGCTGTAACTCTCTATGATAAATACTTACAGCTAAGTAAAGAGTTGAAAGTAAACTGTCTTACCTGGAATATTGCTGGACACCTGTGATGAATTATAAATTTTTGTACCAATGCAGGGACTTGGTCCGTGAGTCTTTCATAAATGAGTTGTTTAATAATAATGAGATGAATCTCTCCTCTAGTTACTACAAATAACAAAGTATTTTAGAACTGCTTTAAAAGAAGTGAGTCATTTTTCAGTTTTAATTTAATATTGCACCTTGTTTTCAATTGTTGTAAGCAATGAAGAGACTTCTATTGGTTAGTGTTGACCATGCATCTGTACACAATGGAAAGATATCTTGTTGAAGATATCTAAACATTTGCCCATGTATGCAAGTCCAGTCTCTCCTCTCCATGTCACTGGTATTTATCCAAAGGAAAGGCCACTAAATTGTACTGATACAGCTTGACACCAGTGTCATCACAGGCATTGCTGTCAGAATAGAATTGAAACAGGTATCCACTGCCCTGGATTGCTACATTTTTATCAAAGGATAACAGGCAAAGTTGGCCTCAGTAGGATTTGAACTAGGTGCACAGAGGGTTACAACAAGAATTCTATTCACTGCTCTAATAACTCTACCAATTCACCTCCTGTAAGCATTAACCACTAATTAAATATTCATTTAAAAGTTGATTTTGTTTCTTGACAATATATACTTTTTTTAAACTTTTATTTTCAAATTATTTTAAAATATTTATCCATGGGATGATACCCTAAGAGAAAGCTAAATTCAGCTTTTCATGCACTGTCAATTAGTTTTGTTCTTTTTATTTCTTTGTGGAGTCAAGAGTTTACTGCTGCTTGCTTTTGGGATACCCTTAGATTAAGATTAGCGTAATTAAATGGATTTAATATGATTAATGTTTAATTTGAATCATTGAAATATGAAACTTAAGGAAACATATAAGGGATGTACTTGGAGGATAGAAAGATTCTGTAAAAAAGAAGTATTTAGCATGGAGTCTGAATGGGATGGCACTTCAGATGAAGTTGCTGTGTAATCAATAATTTCAAAGGTGAGGTGAAAAAATTGTTGTAGTGAAGTAGAAATAATAGAAAGGTGATTTAGATCTGTGGAAGATCAAAGGTTATAAATTGTTGGTGTTTGAAAGTTTACATATCAGATGGTTTGTTTTTGTTTTGGTTAGGTTCAAGTCTACTATTGGCTTAAGCACATTTACTCAAGATAACAATAAACAATGTGCTTAACAAGTAAATCAAGTGAAATAAACAAGAGCCAGTTTATACATATATAAATATATATGGCATTCATTTCATAGAATTTTGATGCAGTACATGAAATTGCTGGAACTTTTTAATATTTTTGTATAAATATAATTTTATTACAAATATATAGCTAACTCACCAAAATTTTATCAGCTATTCCCACCTCTAAAAATGAAAATATAAACATTATCTTATCAATAAAGGTATAGATTTCTTGTGAGGTTGAATAATTCTTTGACTCTCATTACTTTCATTCCAGTTTCAGCCTAATTCCTAAAATAGATCCATGTCTTATCGCCACTAACCAGACTTACCAAAAATTAATCGCTAAACTTATGATAGGAAAAGTTTTTGCTCTTCTTATTATTATCTACTTCCTTTGGAAAAAGCTCACTTGAAAAATCTGTACATGTTATATAAATATCCATATAAATACTATTTATCTAAAGTGATTAGAATTTTACCAGATAATTAGTGAGAAACAACATTATAAAATGTAACAGAATAGTGAGAACTTTTCAAATGAAACCAATCATTTCAAATTATTTTGTGGGTGGTGTAGTAAGCATAATATAGTGAGATGTAAGCTGCTACAAAGTAAAAATCTATGAACCATTTTTGATTTCTGTTTGAAGCTACTTCAGCTATGATACCTCTCTTAAAACTTTGAGACCATAGTGCTTCTGTTAGATAATCAACATTAAAGAGAGGGAAGGAATTCAATGAATAATCTGATAGATACAGGAATCTTTACTATGTATTATCTTTATCTAAAGCACACAGAATTTTTCACATCAGTTAATTTTGTTGAAAAGAACTAATATTAGCTAAGTTAGAGGGTTCCAGTCAAGCCAAGTATACAGATGTGATATATATATATATATATATATATATATATATATATATATATATATATATATATATATATATATATATATATATATACATGTAGATGTAGGTATGTACATATATGTATGTATACATGCATATGCTCATATATCATTTGTATTATATATATATATATATATATATATATATATATATGTATGTATATATATTTATATATGTATGTATATATATATCATCATCATCATCATCGTCATCATCATCATCGTCATCATCATCATCGTCATCATCATCATTGAAAGTCCTATCTTCCATGTTGGCATGGGTTTGATGATTTGACAGGGGTTGGTCAGCTGGAGGATTGTGCCAAAATCCACTGTCTGATTTGGCATGGTTTTTAAGGCTGGATGCCCTTCCTAACATTAACCACTTTACGGAGTGGACTGGGTCCTTTTTATGTGGAACCAACACTGGCAAGGTTTTTACAGCTGGATGCCTTTCCTAACACCGAACAATTTACAGAGTGAACTGGGTGCTTTTAATGTGGTATTAGCACTGGTGAGGTCACTAAGAGTAACTTGCAAGACAAAGGTCCTTTGAGGAGGAGTGCTATTGTAGGAGATGGTTTTTAACAGAAGGACAGAAACAGGTGTCTTTTGCTGTAGTGGAAATACTTGGTTACCCCAGTCAGAAGGAGAGAGAGTGAGAGAGTGAGAGAGATGGTGGTGGTGTGCCAGGGCATACTTTCAAGGTACAAGGATGTGAAAATAAATGGAATGGCAGAGAATTGTCTTGAGTGCATGAGTAGGGAGTTCACAAAAGTGTAAAAAGGTGAGGGAAGTGGGAAATGAAGTAACTGGTGAAATCCAGGTATGTGGAGGGAGGGGCAGGATAGCAATGATACAGTTGGAAGGGGAGTGGGGCAGGAGCAGGAAGGAAGAGATAAGCATAATGCATGATGATAATGATATATCATCATTTATTATTTGCTTTCCATGCTGGCATGGGTTAGATGGTTTGACTAGGATTGGTAAGCCAGAGAGCTGCACCAGGTTCCAGTCTGATTTGGCATGGTTTGTATGGCTGGATGCCCTTCCTAAAACAACGCTACAAATTTAACATCATCATCATTTAAAGTCTAAACTCTTCCATGCTTGTATTAGTTAGATGGAATTTGTTGAGGCAGATTTTGTATAGCTAGATGCTCTTCCTTTCACCAACCCTCACCTAGTTCCAAGCAAGGTAATACTCATTGCCACATGTTTTTCATGGATGACTTGAAATGAACAGCATTGCTTGTATGTCAATGATGCTTGTTTACAACCATCACATGATGTCAAGATATAAGGGTATACACACATACACATACATACACACACACACACACACACACACAAATATAGACACACACACATATATATATGACAGGTTTCTTTTCAGTTACCATCTACCAAATTCACTCACAAGGCTTTGGTCAGCTTGGGGCTTTAATTGAAAACACTTGCCCAAGGTGTCATGCAATGGGACTGAACTCAAAACGACATGGTTAGGAAACAAACTTCTTAACTGCACAGCCACACCTGCACCAATAGTTGTTGTTATTAATGTACAGTGCAAGATTTGTATTCTAAGGAAAACCAAATAGAAAGACTAATTGCAATGTAGTTTTTAAAAGTGTAGAAAGAAACTAATATAGACAACTAAATTTGGAACAGAGAGCTATGCAGAGAAGATCAAGCATTTATTGTCTTTGAGGAGAAGGGGTACTTAATTGCCCCCTTTTTATGTGTATAACATATACTTTGCACATGTAATTTGGGTCACATAACATATGCAATGTGTATGTTGTACACATTTGATTCTAGTTATCTAATTTGAGATAAACTAATTACACAAAATATTTTGCTAAGAAGTGTAACACCTCCATAACTCTTTTTGTCATATCAATGTCAGGCTTTAGCTAGACTCTACTCAAGCACATCTGTGTAGGGTTGCAGTTAATGCTTGCCATATCTCTCTCTCTCTCTCTCTCTCTCTCTCTCTCTCTCTCTCTCTCTCTCTCTCTCTCTCTCTCTCTCTCTCTCTCTCTCTCTCTCTCTCTCTCTCACCCAGTTTGTCAATGACCACAAGAAAGGTAGGCACAAAAGTTTTTTGGTACACAAGAATCTTTTTTTGTTTTTCTTTCCTTGGGACTCACTGAAGATGTGAAGCTAATGTTCTTATTAATATTGTTGCTCTTTCACCCTCCTGCTATCAGGCAGCCCTGATTAAGTAGACTTATGACAAAAGGCATTCCAGCCATGACCATCCTTTGTTCTCCAAAGTATAGTGTACCACATGATTCAATGTGTCTCTCCTTTTTTAAGATGGTAGGTGTGACTTGAAGGAGATTTGACTGCTATTTCCAGTATGTCAGATGACCACATAGGAGCTCTTTCATTTGCCCATATTCCTATTGATACATGGGCAAATAAGAGAGCTTCTATGTAGTTGTTATTTCCTGTATTTACACTTGCTTTATTTTTGCATTTAGTTCCTTCCCATCACTACTGGAGTTTCTACTCACAAAGTATTGCTTAAACTCATGGTTATACCACAGTGGAAAATAAACTGGAACCACATTATTGTAAAGTAAACTTCATCGCACAGTTAAAATATTTATTATTTTGATTGTTGTGTGGTCTCCTTGTTTGGATCAAATAGCATCATTAATAGAGTAGCATATGATTTACTATCATTTCTGTTTGACTTAGTAAGTCAGTTTCTATTGTAGCTGTTATGGGTTTTTTGTTATACATCAATATTTTTTGCTTCATTACTTTTCTTGTACATCCACAAGTTTTATGAAAGAATTTAAGTAATAAAAACAAATGTGTTTCCCAAAAAGAAAGCAAATATATATTTTGTGTTATGAAAGCAAGATGAAAAAACTTCCTACAGTGCTGGAAGGAAGCTAAATAAAATAACATTATGACTGTATATGCAGGAAATACTGAAGTCATAAATGTCTTGGAGACTAAGAAAATGCAGGGCTCCACTTCCCGTATATTGAAGAAAAATGTGATTTATATAACTGTTCTAATTACATCCATGGAGAGTAACAGTAAATAACAGAACTAGCAAGATATGTATCTTTTCACACAATCTGCTTCTTTCATTCAGTTGTTTGTTTAGAGTTATCTGGAATACATGAAACTACTAAATCATTACTGTCATCATTATAGTTGCTACTCATTAATCTCAAACATTTGGGATTTACTAATTTCTCTACAGTACTGGTATACATTTATGTTATAAAACAGAAGGGGAAATAGAATTTATCTTACACAGGAGTTCAATAAACCGAATTGCTTAATCTTTGCTGATCAGATATGTATTTATCAATAGGGTATTAGCTCCATTGCCTTCTTGGAAAGAAAAAAATAGAAGTTTTGACATTCATGCCTTCTTGGAAAGCTTGCAACAAAAGTTGAAACCAGATTCTAGATGCTATAAGGTTATGGGATCTGTATGTAGCAGTTTGTACTGCTAATGATATGTGCTGCTTAGTAAACACCTAACACATGACAATTTTTTCCTTATTGTAAACTTCTGAAACTAGGTAATCCTTCGACATAGCAAGAAAGAACATGTGTGATAATCGACATAGCATGCCTCTGTGACAACAGGATCAGTGTGAAAGAAGAAAAAATTAATTATGATGATTTGAAGTGGAAAATAACGAAGGTTGTGGTTAATGAAGAGAGTAGACATGGTATCAATAGTAATTGGTGCACTTGGAAGTATCAGCACTCAACTACCAACATGGCCAAAGAAGATCAGTGCAAGTGTGAAAGTAGAACACCTACCAAAATCAGCACTGCTTGGAAGTGCAAGAATTCTTCACAGGGTTCTTGAAGCATAACCAGTAAATAAGTGTCACCTTAGTCTGCTGGCTATGGACAGCTGACACTTCCCATCATACCCAGCAAAATAAGTTGTGAGTTTTCATTATAATAATAATAATAATAATAATAATAATAATAATAATAATAATAATAATGATGGTTTCAAATTTTGTCACAAGGGTAACACTTTTGGGGGAGGGGATGAGTTGATTACATCAATCTCAGTGTTCAGCTGATACTTATTTTATCAACACCAAAAGGATTAAAAGTAAAGTTGACCTCAGCGGAATTTGAACTCAGAACATAGCGATGGGCGAAATCCCACTAAGCATTTCATTCAGCGCACTAACAATTCTGCCATCTCGCTGCACAAGACCAAAGCCTCCCCACCAGAAATTACCAAAAACATATAATGAAAAGAAACATAACAAGTAACTGTAGAATATGTGGAGATGGACAAGAAACAATAAATCATATTATCTCTGGCTGCCCAGTCCTGGCTAAGAAGGAATATATTCACAGACACGACAGAGCTGGGACCTATATACACTGGAAGCTATGCCAACACTATGGAATAACAACAGAAAAAAGATGGTATAAACACACGCCAGAAAAGGTCACAGAAAACGAGAAAGCAACCATACTCTGGGATATGCCAATACACACAGATAGAGAAATTAAGGCAAATAGACCAGATATAGTTGTCAAAGATCATGAAGAAAAAAAATGCTTTCTAATTGATGTATTAATACCAGCAGATGACAACGTTTCCCTAAAAGAAATGGAAAAACTTTCAAACTACAAAGACCTGGAAATGAGGTAACTCGAATGTGGAATCTAAAAACAGAAACAATTCCTATCATAGTAGGTGCCTTAGGTATAATAAAAAAATATTCAGACAAATACATAACAAAAACACCAGGACTTACAAATATATATAACATACAGAAAATTGCACTACTGGGCACTGCACACATCCTACGCAAAACACTTTCAATACAGTAACCATAAGAGCATCACAGCAAACCACAGCACATACCCAAGGCACACAGAGCTGCGCTCGGTAGTGAAGTGAAAGCACGTTATAAAAATAAAACTACTGAACAATAATAATAATAATAATAATAATGATAATAATATGCCCGGATGCAGTACCAGGCAGTGGCTCTCATGGCTTCTGATCTTAACTGATTGGAAGTTTATCATGTACATTGTTTTGTCTTGGTATAAAAGATGAGCTACAGCAAATATTCTGCTTAATACCACAGATTTGCTTGTCAGTTTTTTTACCATAACCAGTTGAGTATGTCCCTTGGTGGCTGACGATATGTGCATCTCTGATCATTAGCAGAAGTAATGGGGGAGCATGTGTTGAGAGGAATTCTTTGGGGTTTGAATAATTCACCTTTGGAAATATGGGTGTTTTGCTCAACATCCTTAAACAAACCTTATTCAGGGACCTTTTGAGCGGGATGGGCTACTCGACCTGAAGATAATTCTAACTGGGCCCCATCTGCAAGGTCATGTACTGTTTATCTTGATATGAGATCACCATGTTGCACACATATGGTTGTGATGCATTGCCTGGTGTACCCTTATCAATTCCTATCATAGTAGGCACCTTAGGTATGATAAAAAATATTCAGACAAATACATAACAAAAACACCAGGACTTACAAATATATATAACATACAGAAAATTGCACTACTGGGCACTGCACACATCCTACGCAAAACTCTTTCAATACAGTAACTATAAGAGCATCACAGCAAACCACAGCACATACCCAAGGCACACAGAGCTGCGCTCGGTAGTGAAGTGAAAGCACATTATAAAAATAAAACTACTGAATAATAATAATAATAATAATTCTTTCTGCAACAGACACAAGGCCTGAAATTTTGGAGGAGGGGAGGCTAGTTGATTACATTGAACCTTGTGATCAACTGGTACTTATTGTTATCATCATCATCATCATCATCATCATCATCATGCTTAGTAACATTCTATTCATCTTTACATTCTGAGTTCAAATTCCACTGAGATCAACTTTACCTTTCATCTTTTTGGAGTCTATGAAATAAGTACCATTTGAGCACTAGGGTTGATGTAAAATTGCAAGCTTTGTACCTGTAGTAGAAAAGATTATTAGTTTTATCATCATCATCATCATCATCATCATTATCACCATCATCATCATCATCATCATCAGCTCTTTATGTCCTGATCTCAAATTCTGCCAAGGTCAACTTTGCCTTTAAAAACCCTCAGGTGATGGTGGGGTGGAGGCTGATAAAATAAAGTGCCAATCAAGCATCATCTACCCATCCCCACTTTGAAATTGCTGATTGTTCTACATAAATCGGAAGCAGGAATTATTATCACATCACTGTCCTTATCATCCTTGATGTTCATTTCTCTCTAATGGCACGGTTAGGTTGACTGTGCAGCACATTGCTTCTTATTTAGGCCTTTTGTCTTATTTGTGTGACCAAACATTCTGAAAACTTACTTTCTCATTTTCTTCCTCATCATCTTTAGTTTCTATCTTACAGAAGTATCTTCTATCATAAGTGCATGGCATATTTTCACTCAGCAATACATCATCCATTCACATCACATGTTTGCAGGAGCATAGTCATTTCTTTTGCATTCGTCAGCTGACACTTTTAATGCCCAGCCACTTCCTTAGCTCACCTCTGCTCCACATTTCATTTCAGTTAACATTGCACATACACGCACACACACACACACACACACACACACACACACACACACACACACAGAGGCAGGCAGACAGACAGACAGACAATTGTTACAGTATATTTCTAACATTTTCAAATCTGTATTCTACTACAAATATTTAGCTCTCAGTAGGGAATTATTCAATTATAAAATATATTAAATTCTTCTATGATTAGACAGATGTATCACTTACTTTGTTGGCAAAACTATAGTTGTTTGAATCAATTCCAGTATATTATAAATACTCATTTCATTAACCCTGGAAAAAGGCAAAGTTGACCCCAGCAAGATCTGAACCCAGAAGAATGTAGGATCAAACTATTTACTATAAAACGTCCATCCTATCATTAATGCCATTTCCATTTCTTTTGATAAAGAGTATTCAGCTGTTTGATTAACAGAAATACCTCTCATTGAATTATCAGGTTAAGTAGTTGTATAATTCCACACATGTGAAGGTACATGACTTAGTGGTTAGGGTATTCAACTCATGATCATAAGGTCATGAGTTCAATTCCCAGTAGCACATTGTGTCCTTAAGTTAGACACTTTATTTCATGTTGCTCCAGTTCACTCAACTGGCAAAAAATGAATAGTACCTGTATTTCAAAGGGCCAGCCTTGTCATATTCTGCATCATGTTGAATCTCCCTGAGAACTATGTTAAGGGTATGCATGTCTATGGCATACTCAGCTATTTGCATGTTAATTTCATAAGCAGGATGTTCCATGAATCAGATCAACTGGAACACTTATCATAGCTAACAGATTGCCAGTTTTTATTATTATTTTTAGGCCAAGTGGCTGAGTTCCTTTCTAGTGTTGGGCCTCATGGAAGCAATGACCAAGATTTTTGACATTATGTTTTGCTTGAAAAGAAGACCCAACAAGCCAAGCAAAATTGCTGTCATGGCAAATACTAGTGTCACACAAATGGCACCAGTGCTGATGGCATGTAAAAGCACCTATTACACTTTTAGAGTGGTTGGTGTTAGGAAGAGCATCCAGCTGTAGAAAACCATGCCAAATCAGACTGGAGCCTGGCGCAGTTTTCCAGCATGGCAACCCAGTCGAACTGTCCAACCCATACCAGCATGGACAATGGACGTTAAATGATGATGATGATGATGATGATGATTCCACACATATTTATCCCCACAACATAATTCTCAAGCAGACTTATTGTGGACACAGTGCTGCAAGGCCTGTAAAGTACAGATGCAATCCAGCTGATGGGATGCCACAGTCTCATCTACACAGTTTCACTCTCAAAGTATTTTTCAAGTTATTGGTAGAAGTAAAAAGATGCCTAGCAGTGGGATTGAACTCAAGACCTTGTGATTGTAATAGAAGTCATTCCAATAATCCACTGTGTCTGTGTGTTTGTGCATGCACACATGAGTTCTAGTAATGTTAACACTTCATGAAAAGTAGGCACATAGAAGCTGTAGTGATACTACTGTAGATTTTGTGTCCATATAGATTAACTGAAGCAAACTAGCTTTGGGATACTTTCATCATTCTTCAAATCTTACCTCTGAGAAGAGTTGAATTACACACTGCAAGCTGAGATATCTGTCAATTTCCCTTTTGTTTCTGTCATGTTGTATTTATTAAATATCTGGATAGGCTATTCTCTTTGAGAGTTAATATGTGATGGACATAATAAAGTGTTAGTAATAGAATACAAAGTTTAAGCTCTCCGTTGGTCCTTTGGTCACATGGTATTTCAAAAATAAAAAAATAACCCATAATTAAGTTATGTCATCAAGAAATCAAATTAATGGAACCTATCTTTCACCAAACTATGTCTGTGGTTTGATATTACAGTTATGAGAAGCAATTAAAAATTGAAAGGAAGCAACTCAAGTGTGAATCCAATTGGCATTGCAGATTCTGCTTACCAGGAGTCTTATTGTAACAATACAGATCTTGCACCTGCAGCAAAGTACAATTCTAATATTCTGTAACCCTTACTTATTTTGTTAACCATTCTGCATTTCCTTTCCCATTATAGTAAGGTTGGGTTGTTATACAAAATTACACATGTTGGCATTGATTTTAGTATAGTTCTTCCTGTTTTCTATTTTCATCATCTTTCTAAGCCCTCATCATCTTCTTTTTTCCTTTTCCGCCTCCACCTTTTCTTCCTCAACCTCTGCCTCTTCCTCTGCCTCTTCCTCCTCCTCAACTTCCTTATGCTTTCTTCTTTCTCTCTTCCCCAGTCTTCTTCGTTCTTATTCACAAATGTGAATACATGTCAATATAATGTATAGTAACTTTGGCAGTGTTTTGTATACCAAGTTTGTGCCTTTTATATGGCTAATCGCTCCTCCAAACCAATCCTAATTGAAATATGTAAGAGCATAAAGAGAATATTGTTAGTAAATATAGGTGCAGGTGTGGCTATGTGGTAAGAAGTTTGCTTCCCAACTGCATGGTTCCGGGTTCTGTTCCACTGTATGGTGCTTTAGCTAAATGTCTTCTACTAAAGCCTCAAGGTAACTAAAGTATTGTGCATGGATTTCAGTATCATGGATTTACTCGTTTCAGCCATGTGTCTGTGGTCATGCTGGAGCACCATCATCATCATCATCGTTTAACGTTTACTTTCCATGCTGGCATGGGTTGGACAGTTTTGACAGGAGCTGGCTAGGCAGAGGTCTGCACACTGTTTTTATCGCATGTTTTTTACAGCTGGATGCCCTTCCTAACACTAACTACACCACAGAGTGGACTGAGTGCTTTTTTACATGGCACCAGCACTGGCAGGGTCACCAAGTATCTTGCAAAACAAAGATCTTTTGAGAGGGGATGTGACATTGGAGGAGGTGATCTTGTGCCAGATGATGAAAGTTACAGTGTGACAGAGACAGAAATAGGTATCTTGCTGTAGAGGAGATACATAGTTAATCAGTCTGAGGGATAGAGCAAGAGGAAGAGAGACAGTGGAATATATTTAATTTTCTTACACAAGAATGTTGTTGACAGTGACTTCAGTGTTTTGGCCAGCTCAGCCAGCATCAGATGATGGCTTAGCTGGCCAGAACTTCACAGTCATTGTCAATAACATTCTTGTATATCATCATCACCATCATCATCATCACTATTGTTTAACATCTGTTTTCCATGCTGGCATGGGTTGGACGGTTTGACTGAGGACTGGCAAGTCAGGAGGCTGCATTGGGCTCCAACCTGATCTGGCAAGGTTTCTACAGCTGGATGCCCTACCTAACATCATCCACTCTGAGAGTGTAGTGGGTGCTCTTTACGTTCTACTGGCATGGAGTCCAGTCAGGCAGCACTGGCATCGACCAGGCTTAAATAGTGCTTTTTACATGCCACCAGCACAGGAGGCACTGGCATCAACTACGCTCAGATGGTGCTTTTTACGTGTCACTGGCACTGGCATTGGCCATGCTCAAATGGTGCTTTTTACATGCCACTGGCACAGGTGCCAGTCAGGTGGCACAACTATGATTTCACTTCATTCAACAAGTTTTCTCAAGTACAATATATTGCCCAACAATTGAAGGGTGCTTTTAAACAGGCCAGTTATGTGACACTGGCATCGGCCTGCGATCTCATTTGGCTTGACAGGTCTTCTCAAACACAGCATATCTCCAAAGGTCTCACTCACTTGTCATTGCCTCTGTAACACCCAACGTTTGAAAGTCATGCTTCACCACCTCATCCCATGTCTTCCTGGGTCTACCTCTTCCGCAAGTTCCCTCTACTGTTAGGACATGGCTGAAGGGCAAAGGCTGAGATAATGATTGTTAATCCATGTTGCAGCACTAGTTTAAGCTTAAATTTTCTATCACTGACTCTGGCTACCTTGATTACCTTATCAACTCATTTCTCCACAAGGAGTATACTCACATCCCTCCCCCCGCTTCATTGTTCCCTACCCAGAAAATCTTATATCTATGTTCTTTTCCTGTGAGGAACCTAACAGAATTTCCTCTCCACCTTACCTTTTGGATGCAGCACAAATCTACACATCTTTGTTCAAGCATCTCAACAATCTCACCAAACCGACCTTTCAATGTGCGAACATTAAGTGTGCCAACTCTGAGGGTGTGGAAGGTGTGGTCCAGTAAGACCCTGAAATAGGGGACAGCAGCATTATGCATCTGAAAAGAAAGCTCGCATTTGGCAGATCTCGTAAACATACAAATAACCTTCAACCTACATACACTACACCATCATTTTATTAGCTACATAGTCATTACATTCAACAAAAATAAATTTGTACTCTGCAAAAAGAATAGGATAACCAGTGTTGATTTGCTCAACTAAACCTGCCATGGTTGTGCCCTAGCATGGCCACAGTCTAATGACTAAAACATACATACATATATATATATATACATATATATATATATATATATATATATATATATATATATATATATATATATATATTAACTATGTGCAGAATAAAAAAACTGTTACATATATATATATATATATATGTAAAAGTTTTTTTATTCTGCACAAGAAAATGTTTTATGACACATGGGTATTAATCAATTAAATTTTTCCAGTTCTCAGAAAAAAGGAACACAAAGTCAACCACTGCAGGATTTGAAATCAGGAAAGTGAAGTGTTATGGCAAAGTAATACTGCTCTTCTATCTCTGCTATATTTACCACCATTTAGTTATAAAATATTGGTTTCAAGTTTTTACACAACGCCATCAATTTCAAGAGAGGGGGTAAGCCAATTACCTCAATCCCAGAACTCAGCTGGTACTTGTTTTATCCACCCCAGAAGAATGAAAGTTGACCTCAGCAGAATTTGAATTCAGAACATAAAGACAAACAAAATACCACTAAACATTTTCCCCAGTGCAGTAACAATTCTACCAGCTCACAGCTTTATTTGGTTATAAAATATTAAAAAATTGCTAATCTCTCAAGAAATAATAATCATAATAGAATGGTCTTGTAATTTTCTATAATAAGAACCCTGGATAAAAATGATGTAACGGTTTAAACAATATCTTATATGTAAGTGAACCAAGCCTGTCTACACATGACTTGCTTCAAGTTTGGTCAAAAATAGACTTCAGTAAAAGCCTTATTAACTGTGTCTTGCTCTCTTATGTTATAATTCTATTCTGTTTGATTCTGTTAAGATCTAAACCAGGATAAAATAGAGATAAGAAAATATTACATATTAATACACTTTTCTGTTTCATTTTGTCCTCAATCCATGCATTATTCTTATAAGGGTGTGTCTTGGTAATTTAGATCTTTAGATGTTACTTTTTGTCCTTTCTTGTTTACTTAAAAATTACCCATTTTAGAGGCTGGGTGATTTCTCCAGTGATGCTTGACTTTCATGATAATAAATCCTTGATATATTACCAAAGAATGGCAATGTAGTCTGACTTGCAGACAAGATTTACTGCTTATATTTTTGTCTCTGTTATCCATTCAGTAAACAAAAAAAATTTGTTTCGTTAATTTTGGTGGAGACTTTTTCTAGCATGACAATTGTTGCAGAAAATTAGTATTGGGCTTTTTATCATGATACCACAATAGAACTGTTATTTAGTACTGAAGAACACACAGTGCTTTGCTCCAGTTTTTTTATACTGTGCATTCCAGTTAAATATTATCTTTGTTGTTTCTTTAGGAACAAGAAAAAACTACATTTTTTTTATACTTATGTATGTAATTGTAAATGTTAGATCTGATCTTAAACCATAAAATTTAAATTAGACTCAGAACCATTCCATTAGCTTAAAAGGTTGACTTCTTACTCTAGATTTTGTAGTAAAATAAGATATACAAGGGGGTGTTGAAAAGTTCCTAGCTTTAAGGGTATCATGAAAGGCCTGACTAGAGGCCCAACCTTCCAAGTTCTTTTATAGGGCTTAAAAAACTGAAGGATCACTGCAATAAGTATGTGAATCTGACAGGGGAATATGTTGAATGGAATTATAATTAACTGATCCCCCTTCTATTTTCTTTTATCCAAAACCAGGAACTTTTCAGCACCTGCTCATATATTAAATAGTGCATCATGGACAAATGGTTAAGAAGTTTGCTTTATAATCACAAGGTCTTGGGTTTGAATCACTGCATGACATTTTGGGCAGGCAGGTGTCTTTTACCACAACCTTAGGTCAACCCAAGTCTTGAGAGTAAAATTTAGTTGACAAAATCTGTGCAGAAGCCTATCAGATGGATTATAACTATAATTCAAAGGTACAGACTTATCACACCGTGTCTTATTGATTCTGTCTGAGAATTATATTAAGGCTCTGTGGAATATTCAGCCACTAACATACTAATTCAATTAGCAGAATGTGATTCAGATGATGAATATTCATCAGAACCAACATATACACACACATGTGCATGCATGCACACAGGAGCACAAGCACACTCACATACACATACATGGGGCCAACTTAAGGCTTAGGAACACTGAGCAGTTGACCAGAGACCTCACAGGTTCAGGGTCTCAAATCTGATCTATGTATTTTGTGGCTTGCTATCAATAAAAAATATTACAGGGCCAAGTGCATTGATTTTCCTGCTAAGACAGTCCTGCACATGCACATACACACGCATATGCACATAAGAGAGAAAATGTTCAGACCTTTTCAGACCTGATTTTTAATAGCTAACCATTTTGCTTTACATCCTCTGTGGTAAATACTTCATTGATTTTACTTAGTTTCTTAATTTTATTGATTATTTGAGCATATACAAAGAAATTTATTTCTATATCAAGAACATCCTAACATTTGAGATGTGGTCTTGTCATAGAGACTGTTGTTATTGTGAAGTATTGTCATAAAATTATAGTCTATCATTCAACAGTTTCTAGAAACTTTCTCTATAACATTTATAAAAGAAGAGGTATAGTTGACTGAATCAACTCCAGGATATTTTTATAATATGAGAGAATTTCCCAATGGCATCCTCTGTGTTTGAAGAACAAATAGTTAAGTGGAGGCAAACTTCCTCAGTGTATTGAGCCAAATAAGTAAAATAAATAAATAACTAAAATTACGTTCTTAATGAAAAGAGACATCATTAGCATTAATGATGACTCTTGGCAGTAAGCTGGTAGAATTGTTAGCACACCAAACAAAATGCTTAACAGCATTTTGTCCATCTTCACAATCTGAGTTCAAATTCTGTCACGGTCAACTTTGCCTTTCATATTTTTGGGGTCGATGAAATAAGTACCAGTTAAGTTCTATCGTCTATGTAATTGACTTTCCTCTTCCCCTGAAATTTCAGGCCTTGTGCCGCTTTGTAGAAAGGATTATGACAATTAGTCGATAAGAGCAAGGGAGACAACTCCAAATTAAATGAAGCTGTACCTCAGGGAGTCAATTTGATCTTTGGTAGATGTATTGACAGCTCCAGGGTTGTTTCAGTATGATTAGACTGCCTCACAAAGCATAGACTTACCTGTATTTACACACAAAATCTATAGAGTGTTGGGTGTTTTATTCTTTTGCCATATTTCGTGTCTCACCATTGAGTCTCATTTGTTTTACAGTAATTGTATCATTGAAGTTACTATTGAATAATGTACGTTTATCGATACTGTTCTCAAAAGAATTCTTGATACAGCTTTCTGTTAATAAAATTCTTCAGTCTTCTTTCAAACGGGCATGGTTGTGTGGTTAAAAGGTTCATTTCACATCAACTTGGTTTCATGTTCAACCTTACTGTATATCACCTTGAGCAAATGACTTTCTCTGCCACCTCTGATCTAGCAAAGCCTTGTGAGTGGATTTGGTAGACAGAAATTGAAAGAGGTCTTGCACACACATGCACGCACACACACACACGCACGCGCACACACACACACACACACACACACACACTATTATGTGTGTCTCTGTGTTTGTCCCCCACCACGATCACTTGACAACTGCTGTTTGCTTATGTTCCAATAACTTAGTGGCTCTGCAAAGGTGTTTGATAGAACAAGTATCAGGCTTAAGAAAAAAAAATACTGATGTTGATTTGTTCAAATAAATCCTTCAAGGCAGTGCTCCAGTATGGCTGTAGTCCAAAGACTGAAACAAGTAAGAAGTAAAAGCAGAAAGTTCTAGATCATGTCTTCTGCTCTATTGATAAACATTTTCCAATATTTATTAGTTCTGATCGCAATTCTGATTTCTTTGAGCCTCTTTTGAAGTTGCTTTTCGATTACCATTAATTGAAAAGAAACTTCTGTTGTTCACGACTTTCAACTGAAGGCTCACCAAATGATGGCAACATTTCTGTCAAGAATTGCAACCAATAGTTAGTATCAGCAATGTGAAAAACCAATGGAAACTTAGATTCAAGCAGATCAATTACCATCACCACCACCACTGCCACAATAAGCACTACTACCACTAACTTTACTATAATTTTTTTATGTTTAGAGCTTTTTCAGTTTCCTATATAGGTCTGTTTTCTTCCATCTTTTATCCTTTCAGGTTTTATTGATATTATAAGGAAAGGAAAATTATTTAATTGGCATATATTCTTTATATGATTGGATTCAAATTCTGGCACAAGGCCAGCAATTTTGAGGACCTCAGTATTCAACTGATACTTATTTTATCAATCCCAACAGGATGAATAGCAAAGTCAACCTCAGCAGAATTTGAACTCAGAACATAAAGACAGATGAAATGTCACTAAGTATTTTGCCCAGCATACTAACGATTCTGCCAGCTCACTGCCATTATTCTTTATATAATTATTAATTAGTATGAATTGTAAACTTGGTGATTTGATATTATAGTCTGTCTACATAGAAAACCTAGCCTCAAGAGATTTTATTTTGAACATCCTCTAGTTTTGGTTCTCAGTGGTTTCTCATTTATTTTCATATATATTTTACATACCTCCTAATGAACTTTCCTTCCCACATATCATGTGTTGTGTGTGTGTGTCTGTGTGTTTTGTAATTTCTGTGGTTATTAAAAATGGTGACAATAGAGGTTTACATGGAAGGAGATGCTTAGTTGTGATGTTAAAACCTTTCCGATTTTCATCTCAAGATTCAGATCACCCTCAGCTGTGGGTAAATATTCTCTTCCTATCTTATCTTATAGGAGATGTTGCTATAGATTTAATCTATTTAGCCTCATCATAACTTCTTTTCACTCAAGTAGGACATCTTGCTTCTCCTCCACTCTCCCTTTTGGTGGAGAGTAAATGAAACACTACCCATTAGCATTTTCTTTATCCCTTCATACAACTACTTTGCAACTATCAATGAAAAACTGCTTGATTGTTTTTGCTCATCCCACCACCAACCACCAAAACAAAAATGGCTGGGACTATCTTTTCCAAAGTCTTAGCCGATAGTGCAGACCAAGTGCAGATTTTCTCATGATTTAACTTAGGTCTACAAGTCAAGAACTAGGTGGGTTTATAGAGAAAAGTCCCCATCCCCAAAATCTTTTGGATCCAAAAAGTAACATCTAATAGTTGTGTAACCTCGGATCTGTTCTGATTGAGCAGACCTGTTACCAAAAGCCATGACCATGGCATATCTAAGAATACATTAACCAACATGACTTCTCTTTTTAAAGATGGGACAAGCTATTTGAGGGAGATTTTGCTGCTATTTTTAGCATGTTGGGTAATCATGTATAGGCTCTCTTTTTGGTTTGACACCTGACAAGTTAGAATACTCTGTACAGTACTCTTTATCAGCACTACTAGGCCAAAATCTTCAGAATGTGTACATAGTCTTCCACCCAAAAGTCCTTCAGTAGAGGCTGTGCTGTTCTCTTTCATCGTTAGATCAAACTATTTGGAACTTAACTGAGATCATGACTGACACCAACCAGAATAGACTTAGTCTTCCAGGTGCAAAGTCTCTTGCCTAGTTGTTAGTTTTTAGTCCCTGGTAAACTCTTATTGAACAGATCTTTGACCATACTGTCTTTTTTTTTTTGTTTTCATTTTTTTTTTTTTGCATAATATACTCTGGATTTCGTTATCTAATGAGTCCTTCATTTTTGAAGTTGTAATTTTAGGGAGATTTGATTGATGTTTCTTGCTGATTGAGTGGCAACATAGAGACTTGCAAATCTAGTAATTTGTCTTGGTTCATTTTGTATGAATCAGCACTGATCCTAAAACTGATAAAATAATGATCTTCTACATATTATGTTCATCATAAAATAACAGTATGTAGAAGTAAGCTAACAAGCTGAGACACTTCCCAAAATAAATATAGAAATGAAAATATTACAGGTCAAAAATATGTGCAAACATGGCTAAGAAATTGACTTTGCAATCGCATAGTTCTGGGTTTGATCCTTCTAACACAGCCTTGGTTGATCAATGCCTTATGGGTAAAATTCAGTTGATAAAACTATGCCAAAGCCTGTCATATGCATATCTTTTGCTAATGTATATTGGCACAAGATATACTTTTTAATATGTTTCTAGAGAAGAAACATGGGAGCCAATGATGGCCTTATATATCAGAATAATGGAAGTTAGGTGCATCTGGGCTTAAAATTCTTAAGTTTGTGTCTTGCCTAAATGCATTCGAATCAAGAAAGACACACAGAGAGGTAGCTGTATTCACAGAAAAAGATTACATGCAATGCTTGGCGATAAAAAAAACACTATATGGAAGTAAGATTATTTCAGAAGAAAATGGCTGTAAAGTTGGTACAAAAGACTATGAACTGCATTATATGCTGTACAGCAAGCAACCAAAGTACTACTTACTTTAGTGCAAACGATAGCAAAGGAATTTTCTTTGCACTTCACTATGATCAGCATAATAAATTTCAGTATGCTAAGGTTAAAAGTTTATTTTATGGCAATAGTTTTAGGTTTTATATTTATAATATTCTACTAATCTCATGGTATTAGGTGTCTTGTACTATGAAGCAGGAAGCACACAGATGTTTATCCTTAATTTGACTATTTGTAGATAATGTAATATAGTTAGTGAGTACTTGTTTAAAAAGACTGGAAGAGCCCTAACAGACTGGGCTGTTCTAAACCTGTGAAAATGTCAGTCAGTGTTTTGGTGCTTTCTGTTTATGAGAAACCAGTTTCTAAGGTGGTATATAAGAGATTAGTTACTAGTGTTGCCCTGCTTATCAGATACATTAATAATGTTAAAGTTGAAAGAACCTGCTTTCACTGTTTAGGGTTGTCTTCAATTGTATAGATATATTATGAATAAGATAATATTTAATTGTTTTATGTAGTTTTACTTTTTTTACCATTTGAATAGTGAATTTTCTTATGTCTCCCCCCATCACACACACACAGAGTATATCTGAAGTATTCTCTCAGTCTGTTGTTGATGGTGTATGCCTCCCGGTCATACATAAACTCTGAAGTCTCTCAATGTTACATTTTTACTCCATAATAACATTGCTCTTAAAATCTTCAGACCACCTCCTAAACTTTACCTTTATTTTCCACCAATGCTACTAATATTTTCCAAGTTAAATGTCAATGCACCTAACCGAACCTAACCAATTAACCTATTTGTACACCCCAGTGCGTATCTTGTTGATTGCATGATGACTTTAGCATGTTTTCAAATGTTATTTATATGCTTATTAGAAATCCTTCCTAATATATGTTAGAAAATATTTATTTCTATACTTTATTGATCATTTTAGTTGTTTATCAATATAGGAACTAAAGTGAACTTCTTTTAGACATCTGTTTTGTTTTTAAGAACATGGGGTTGTTTTTATTTTTACTTTTTCCTTTCTCTGAAGCTTATCACCATCATGACCATTGCCACTATCATCATCATCAACATCAGCAGAAACATTTGCAGCATTGCTGTTTTGGTTTAATATACACTTCTCTGTACTGTATTTGAGTGAGAGTTATATATATATATATATATATATATATATATATATATATATATATATATATATAATATGTATGTATGTATGTATATATACAGGGTGCAGTGAATATATTATCATCTAAATTACACAAAAATGAAAATAACACTGACATCTCATTTTAACAGATATATTTATCAAAATTGGATAAAAAATATCTTGAATATCTTGAAATACTAAAGAGTAAATTTATTCAATAAAATCGCCATTGGCTTCAACCATGGTCTCCAGACGACTTCAGAATCTCCTGCAACTATTCTGGACAGTCTCTTTGTTTAATTTGGTGAATGCTACCATAATCCTTGCTTTCAGTTCATCTTTGGTGTTACAAGGAGTTTTGTTGGTTTCTCATTCAACTGCACCCTACACTTAATAATCAAGGGGGTTGCAGTCTAGAGACTTAGGTCGCCAGATGTTAGGGCTGATGTGGTCGCAGAAATTGTCTGACAGCCATGACTGGGTTCTCCTGCTTGTGTTGCATGGTGCAGAGTCCTGTTGCCAGACATAGGATCTTCCAGAGTAGCACTATCTCCTCCATGCACTTGATGTAAGTTTCCATGTTGAGTCTGAGGCCATGATAGAAGATTAATGGACTCTGCACCATGCAACACAAGCAGGAGTCGGGATATTGCATTGAAATGTGCATAGGTTATTAAACAAGTTTTACTATGGATTGCGTTATGGCTCTTATTTAAATTGATATGCACACAAAATTGTCTCATAAACAACTTTTCATGTGAGAATTTTGCTACGTTGATAACAGGTACAATATTTTTACCATATATTTGGTAGAGATCTAAATATATATATATACTCTTTTACTCTTTTACTTGTTTCAGTCTTTTGACTGTGGCCATGCTGGAGCACCGCCTTTAGTTGAGCAAATCGACCCCAGGACTTATTCTTTAGAAGCCTAGTACTTATTCTATCGATCTCTTTTGCCAAACCGCTAAGTTACGGGGACATAAACACACCAGCATCGGTTGTCAAGCGATGTTGGGGGGACAAACATACACATACAAACATATACACACACATACATATATATATACATATATACGACAGGCTTCTTTCAGTTTCCGTCTACCAAATCCACTCACAAGGCTTTGGTCGGCCCGAGGCTATAGTAGAAGACACTTGCCCAAGATGCCACACAGTGGGACTGAACCCGGGACCATGTGGTTGGTAAGCTAGCTGCTTACCACACAGCCACTCCTACGCCTATATATATCATCATCATCATCATCATCATTTAACATCTGCTTTCCATGCTTAGCATGGGTTAGATTAAAATAAGAGGGAACATTAGAATAATGATATATATATGCATATATATTATATTATATTATATTTATGTGTTGTGGTGGTGGTGGTTAGGACAATTGAAATTTTGAAAAGCTGTTATTTGGCCACATCTGCCTGTATATGTATGCATATATGTATGAACGTATCTGGATGGATGGATATATATGTATGCATCATCGCTGTTCTCACTCCAAATTTATATTTACTGTACCTATCTCAATCTGTGAAGTGCAGGATGTAAAGTGGAGCATTACGAGTTCCTTCTTGTCCAGTTTCACCAAGAACTATTCAACCTCTCTGGTATTGGTGTCACAAGTAAAGGCACCCAGTACTCTCTGTAAAGTGGTTGAGGTGAGGAAAGGCATCCAGTCTTACAAACCAAGCCAATTGACACTTATGAATCTTTGGGAGTGGTTTTTCCCAATAGGAAGCAACTCAGATCATGGTGATCCATCCAATGCATGCCACAATAGAAAGTGAATGCGAACGGACAATGATGTATATGCTTGCATATGTATGTATGTTTTAGGTTGTTTGCAACTGAACTGGCAACCAAACCAAACTTGCTTGATGAGAAGGGTGATTTTGGATAATCTGCAGGATGTAAAACCTGTCAAAATTTTGATGAACTTAGGGGGCTCAATAGCTAACCAATAATGTAATCCAATGGGACTCATGATGGTGAATGAGTAAGCTGCAAGAACACTCATGCAAGCTTCACTCACTATAATCAATTTCATGCACACAAACTTCTTAGAAGTTTCTATATGTGATAGTGGATTTTCATCGCTGAATTCATGAAACTTGGTTCTTTTCCCTAAAACTATATATTTATATATATATATATATATATATATATATATATATATATATATACACATATATTATATATATACACACATATATTATATATATATATATATATATATATATATATACACACACACACACACACACACACACACATATATATATACACATACACACATACACATATATATAATACTAGCAATGCATCCCAGTGTTGCCCGAGTGTTATGACCTACAGCCACATTGTGTTATATGTTCCTTTCTTATGAGCAGAATCGGCACAGCTGATATATAGTGAACTGGATTACTGGCATAATGGAAGTTATTGTATGTTTAAAAGTGAAGGTGGTGGGGGGCAGTACAGTTTGCATGGATTTGCATCACCAACTATGTATTGTTTTGTCATATAAAAGTGGCTTAATACGATTTTGCCCACAAATCATGTTTCCAAAATTTTAATTTTCCCCCATTATGTTTAACTTTTCACAGTTTTTTTTTTTTATTCATGTAGAAAAATACAGAGATTACGAACCTGGGAAATATGTTGTTTTTTTTTAAGTTTAATCTTTCTTAAAGAAACACTCATTGCCCCTTCCCCCACCTCACCCACCCATCACCTACCTGCTTTCAAAGAGCTAAAACCTCCCAATGTTTCACTTTCATCTGATGCTTCATGCATGTATAGAATTGTATAGAATTGTAGACATAAAAAATACCAGACCACCACCAGAAAACCCAACATGCTAGAAACAACAGGTAAATGACATTATTTCTAAAGAAACTTCCCTGCTTTCCAGAAAGCTAAAAGTGAAAGATTGGGAGATTGTAACGTTTTGAAAGTGGTGAGGTGATGGATGGATGTTTGGGAAGGAGATTTTAGTGTTTCTTTAAGAAAAAAAGGAAGAAGAAAATTCTTAAAAATTCATACTCTCGGGGGGGGGGGTCCATGGATTACCAAGAAAAGAATTTTGAAAAAAAAAAAATTAAGAAATTGGGGTGGGTGGGGAGGAAGAAAATTAAAATATTGAGAATGTGTTTTTTGAGCAAAATCCTAATCTCCTGTATTGAAAACATAGGAATTGGAAGAAATTTAGGAAAAAAAATAAGGAGGGTGTGCAAATGCCACCTCGGACATGCTAGAAACAACAGGTAAAGGACAGGATTTCTGGGAAAACTTCCTTTTAAGTTTGTCTCAAATATCAGGTTTTTGAAATATGCTCATCACAAACACAAATTACAGAATAGACCCTACCCAGGCAAAGCTGACTTCAATGGAATTTGAACTAAGAACATAAAGACAGATAAAATGCTTTGTGGCATTTTGTCCAGCATGCTAATGACTCTGCCAGCTGACTGGCTTAAACAGAGTTATAATAATGAGTTTAATGCATGCAGTGCTTAAATGTACAACTCACCAGGAAAGGGTAAAAGAGGGGACAGAAGGCAGCAAAGTAAAGAAAGACAACAATGAAAGCTAAAAGTGCATGCACAGTACACAGAATAAGACACAAAAAAGATTGAGAACAGTAAATGAGCCATAAAGAGGAAAGGGTACCAGAATAGTGTTGGCAAATTTCAAGAAGCATGGAACTTTTGAAGGAAGCAGTGTCTTGACAGTTACCAGCCAATGTGAATAGTTTATTTGATGTCTCAACAATCCTTGGCATGAAAAAATATTTCCTAAAGTTTTAGAGTCTCCTCTGTTATTTTGAATTTTATAAGCCTGTTCATGGGTGGTAAAGATGTTGAATTCAAAATGTGGCCAAAGTTATTACTGAAAAGATAAAAGATAATCTTGTGAGCCTCTACAAAGTCAGCTACTAGATGTCTAAATACAAAAGTAAATAAATATAAAATGGTGTTTCTAAAACTTGTAAATAAATTTAGATCAACAAAATAATATTTCAGCATAATGATTTTTCATTCAAATATTCTACTTCTTTCACAATGCTCTACTTAGTCCTTCAAAAGGCTGCAGGATTTTCACTTCTGGCCTGGGGTATAATTTAACTGCCACATCCAAAAATATGATTTAATTTTGAATTCTTGCATTACAGAAGCTGACTTAGCTGTCTAGTTGGGCCAGTTCATGTTTTGTACCAATTTAGAAAATATGCAAAGCCTCTGTGTGTGTGTGTGTGTGTGTGTGTGTGTGTGTGTGTGTGTAGTAGAAAAATGTAAGACCACTGAAATTTGAGAAATTTTTACACGAGTGTAGTTAGTTGTACATAATGTAAGTAAAGTTTACTGTAATATATACTAATCCAGTTTACAAATGGATAAACACAAATCAGTGGTAAAATCTGTATACCGATTAAGATGTTATTCTATACAAGTCGACTAAATATTAAGGGGAACAGATGCTATAAGCAGTGTTTTGTTGATGTAACTATCAAGTAAAAGTGAAGTTTACCACTTGAAATTTTTGGATGAACTAAAATTGATAGCAAGGAAATTTTTATGAAGAATAACATTGGTTATTCTATATACATTTTACTAGAAATGTCTTGTTACTTAGTGTTGTTTTAAAATGGTTTTTAGTTGGGTTTCTTGTAAGTTTGTTATCTATTCCCAAATTTTCATTAAAAATCTTTGAAATTTAATTATTGTAGGATAACAAGGATATAATGAATTATAATAGTTTTAACAAATCTTAATTTGACTTGATTTTAAGTTTCAATCTGTTTTCAAATAATGTTTGAATTAGCATAGAAACAATATTGAAACAGGTCTCCTTGGAAGAGATGTTGGTAAAAAAAGCCAAACTCACTATCTCCAATTTAATTTTCATGCTTATCTTCACCTATGGTCATGGATGTTGAGTAATGGCCAAAAGATTATGATTGCATAGACATGCAGCTGAAATAGGGTTCCTCAACAGGGTACATGGCTCAGGGATCAAAGAGAGCCAGTGCTTCTCTGCATTGAGAGGTTATAGCTTCAGTACAATGGACATGTGATTGCAATGTCACGAGAAAGAATCACAAGGCAGATTCTTCAAGCTAAGCCATCTAGCTAGAGACCTAGGTATAGATCAAGAATGAGATGGTTAGATAACATCCATAGTATCAGTTTGTCATGCTTGAGAATCCTGCCAGAAAATCTAACGATGGTTGCTAATGATTATAGGACCCTATGAAGGTGATACCTGTAGACTCTACCCCACTCCCATGAGCCTCCCAGAAATAGATTGCAGAGAAGAAAGTGGATGGATGGATGGGTGGGTGGGTGAGTGGGATGGCCCCATCAGTCTTTTTGTGAAAGTTTGTTTATTACATATTGTAAAATATGTGGATATATGGGGTTCTTTGGTTAAGATGGCTGGTCTTAAGAGATGATTTGTTTGAAATTTTTATGTAGATAAAAGCACAAGTATTACTTTCTAGCAAAAGACAATGGACAATACATAGCAAAATCACAATGTGAAACTTAAAAGAAATATTGTTTCCTATCCTTTTTAGCTGCAAAAATATCAGTCATTTGGTTAACATTTTTACCAGCAGGCACATTGGCATTTTTTCATTCAATATTTAGTACTGTCTCAATGTTTAGTTGCATTTGACCTTTTGAACTCCTTAGATGTGTTTTCCTTTGCCTACGTTTGTTCAGGGAGCCCTCTGTAAAAAAACGGTATAGCAGGATCAGTTGCCAAGATACCAGTAATTTTGATCTGAACTGGCAGTTTACTATAAAGATTGTTCTTGTAAATAATTTCAACAATACAGTTGTTTGTGAACTTGATGGATGAATGTTTCATATCCAACCTTGTTATAGATTGCCTTTTCTACCTTAGATCAAGATCAGTGTCATAGCGTAATTAATTGTTCTGAGTCACCTGATGCATCAACATTTTGGATAATATAGCCAAATGCTTAAAATTCATCTTGGATTTAATCATTAACCCTTTAGCATTTAAACTGGCCATATCTGGCCCAAATATTCTATTTGTTTTGTGTTTAAAATGGCTAGATTTAGCCCCTCATACCCACCTTACAATGTCATTCTAAAAATAAACATTGAAGCTATGTGATAGTCTATGATTAATTCAAAACAATGAGAATAAATAAGCATTACATTTGACTGAGAAATCTAAATGCTAAAGGGTTAAATCATTTTAGTCCTCCATTTCCCAACTAATCTTACCCAAACTGAAATGATAGGTAAATATGCAATAGCAGTCTTTGGCAGTTTTATCAAATGACACTTTGATTTACCAACCAGGGCCTGTAGTTAATAAAACATCCTTTTTCTCTGTGGAACTCTTGCTTCCTTGAATGTACTTTGGATGATTTCTTTGATATTTTCCTTTAACTTTTTTATATGTCTCCACCCACTTATAAAGTTATCTTCATGTTTGCAGTTAGTAAAAATTTTCTTGATTGGCATATAGCTGTTATAACATCTATAGTCTTTCCCTGAAGGTATTTATTGAAGCTGTTTGTGTTTAAGATTGTCATTTTTAGCACAACCAAACCAATTAAGAGATCAAAATCACATCTGGCATTCAATAATGCACAACATTCTATATTAGGAGAAGAGGTCTTGATCATTTGTCAAGTCACAGCTTTTACTTCTTCATATCTACAAGACCACTTTGTAACGCTTTGAGATTTGTCACTGTCAACCATAGTATTTTCAAAGTGTATATGTCATTTAGACTGGCCTCCAGAAAGCTGTAGATGTTTTAAGTAGTTCCTGTGATATTGCAGAGAGGTTCAGTATCTGCCATTGTATCTTATATAGCAAAATTTCGGTGCTCATAAAAATGGACACAAATGTCAAGCAGAAGACACTCCTTTATTTTATGAATACCATCTAGTCTGCTTGATATTCCATTTTAAATCAGTGTGTTTGATTGTGTAAGAGGCAATCTGATAATCAAACCATATTGCATCTAACTTACTGTACAACTTAATTTCTATGTCTGGAGACTTTGATAACTGCAGCAAAAGCTGATAAGATCTACTTCATTCATGTATGCTAGATGTACATTTTCTCATAATTTATTGAAAGTTTACTGCTTAACACTGCAGAAGAGCAATTATCATTCTAGCAACTTTTACTATATATCTGATAAAAATGTGCTTTTGTGGATTAGATGGTTGAGAATGTGATTTTAGAAGAGTGTTGTGTTAATGTTAAAATGTATTGTGAATAAATTCTGGTATTTGTTAAAGCTTGACATTTTGTAGCAGAGCACTGGTGTTTGTAAGTGGCTAACTTGGAGTAGTATATTATGGATCTTGCTTTAGCAATCTCAGAATGATAAATAGTAAGGTTGCTCCTTGCAGGGTTTGAATTTAGAATGCAGAGGGTTGAAATTAAATGAGGCGGTTAGTCTGAGAATCTATTGTTTACATCAATATAAACTTGCTCTCCTTGAATTAATAATAAATGGCTTATTTATCTCAAATCATCATCATCATCATCATCATCATCATCATCATCATCAAATGATGATTATGGTTTGAGATAAATTAGCCATTTATTATTAAGGACAGCAAATTTATATTGAAGTAAAAAAAATAAGTGAACATTTTTAAATGCATTTTATGCCAATCTTGTTATCAGTGAGTAATTAATTCTACTAATAGTAGGAATAACCAGTATTATGTTCATGTCATTCCCAAGGACATTAAATGATCTAAGAGGAAGGAAAGTCTTCTAACTAGAGAGGACAACATGGTTATTGACTCCTTTTTTTTCAATAACAAAAGCAATATTAATCATTAACTAATATCTTCTTTCTTCTCCCCCCCCACACATACTACATGTACACACACACATGCTACATGCACATGCACACACACACACACACACATGCATGCACATACATGCACGTTTATTTTCAATTAGTTTTTTTTTATGCTTTATGCATTAAATAAATTAACACTAACTTCCCTAATTATTTTAGTTAACTCCACCTCCTTATATAATCAACTTAGTATTAATTGCTTGAAAGAAATTTAATATTATCATTAAAATTTTAATCTAATTATTTGTTGTGTTCTTAATTAATCTTCAGTTTCAAGATAATTAGCTACATTTAACTGTACTTCCTCTCCTCTTCAACCTTTTAGCTTATTTTACTTTTCAAAAGAAATAACTGAAAAGTCATTCAAATTTACTCATTAAAAAGTTGTTAAGTTTTGTTTTTCTTTTAAACCACTAAATTTTGGGGTTTATTTTTACCATATATCTCTTCATCTATCTATAATTAACTGTTTTATGTCAGCTGTATAGTTAGTGGGTTAGAATACCAACCCAAAGGTCATAATTTCAAATTCAGTCACCAGCTGTATTATTCTATTTACTTTCATCTACCAAGCTGAATATAGACATCATCGCTCCTCAACATCAAAGACAAGTGATGGTAATTCCAGAAAATGTCTGAATTGGCAAAATCACTGAACCTTTGCCAAAATAGAAATGTTTGATGTAAAAATATTGGAAAAGAAACTAAAAGAAAACAGTGTGTGTATGTGTCTAACTATATGCATGATATGTGTATGTGTGGGCTAAAAATCAGGCTTTACTATTAAATGTTTTGACTGACGTTTTATTTTATGATTTTAGCAAATTCATTTCAAGTACATTTTACATTTTCACAAATTCCAAACATTTCAGACATTACAAAACTTATATATTATTATTAAAAAAATTGACAAAAATTTATTGCTGTTTATACAATACTTAACCAACTGAAGCATTACAATATAACTTTAATATTTAGTTTTAGTGAACAGATCTTATACACAGTAACAATAGCCATTGCTGGGTGATTTGTTAGGATTGTCAGCTGGCTTGTAGTAGAGTCAGTTACTTTGATTCTGCTGTATAGAGCTTTGATAAAGACTTTTGCTGGCCCAGTCCATCTGGCCATAAGCTGTACAATAAGAAGGTACAGCTCACAGCTGTAAGTAACAAGCCAACTATCTAACTAACTAATGTTTCTTACCTAACAGTACTGATCTCAAGTCTTCCCAAGAGTGAAGATTTTTGCTTGATGTTTCTTTGCAAGATGGGTGATGTCACTCAAACATTTAACACAGTAAAGTTTTAGATAAGTTTCGGTAAATTTTGCCTTTGGATGGATTTCAAAAACAGGTAATACACATAAAAATCTTAATTGAAAATCCTTTGGTCGGGAGAATTAAACCAGAGGGACTAGGCTAGATGATACTCCCTGACTGAGTTGGGAACTGTTGCTGATAAAAAAAAATTGCATTTAATGATTTGTGCTTATAATATTAGTACAATGCTGGCTTCAGCTTGATGATCAATACTCATTGCTTCAGTGTTGATTTAAAAAAACTCATTGCTTCATTGTTGAATTTAAGGTATTTTGAATTTATTTACTTCAATAATATGTAAGTGATGCAATGAACCAATGAATGAGCTTCTATATAGTTGCCCAACTTGCTAGAAAAAGCAACAAAATCTCCTTCAAATCACATCTTATTGTCTTAAATAGGAAAGGATTCATTGGACGATGTAATCTCTGGTATATTAAAAGACAAGATGGTTAAAGCCTTTGTTCATATGTCTCTTGCATCAGAGTAGACAAATGGGTAAACAGCTACAATATAAGTAATACATTTAATTTATCATGAAATAAATTAATGACAGAAAGTGATAACTAGATGAAGTATATATTCCAGCTACATCTCCCTATAACTTTGACATTGGTTTGTTCTCTTACCAACACAATATGATGACGATGTGGTCTAATGATTAAGTAGCAACTATTACTAATGCTTTCACTCATTGCTGATTGCTACAAGCTCATATCTTTCAAATGGACTTTTAAAGTGCTATAAAAACATGACAATATTTGTTACATTTAAAAAACCCTGAGATTTTGGCACATGTATTTGAATGTGCAGGGTATATACATGCATGCATGCACACATGCACGTGCACACACACACACACACATGCACGTGCACACACACACACACACACACACACACACACACACACACACACACACACACATGCTAGCAGTATGGCCATTACCAAAAGATGTAAATGAGCTGTAAGCCTTTTAATGTTACTTTTATTTTAGTTTACTTAACTTTTATATTTCATTCTGTGAAAATTTTGTTATAATTTCAGACTGGAAACTTCATTTTTAATGGGAAAAAATATAACATTCAGCATTTAAATCAAGGTACTAATGATCTTGACTTAACAACTCCATTCGCACATATAATATTTAAAGATAAAATCAACTGGAAATCTAACCATTCCTACTGTGAGACACATGGTAAGTTGTTCCAATTTATTAACTTGCTATGTTTAAAAGGAAATGACATCACTGATCTGCTAGATATGTAACACAAGACGGAGAGAGTTTTGCAGAATTAACAGGTCACTTAGGATTTCAAAAAATATTATATGTGTCCTGTAAATACAGATCATTTGTACAAGAAGTGAATATTTAAAATCTTATTTAATGATGAAATAATTTAAATATATGATATTTTGTGAGTTGCTCTCAAAGTGTTGAAAAGTTGAAGTTTTACACCATATATCTTTCCATCGAGGTTGTTAATTTACTTTCTTAATAGCTATTCCAGTTAGTCATAGGTTAATTATACAGAATGGATCAAATAGCTTTTGTTAATTACCAAATTTTGCATCAACCTTCTGACTCCTCTTCCTTGTAATATAGCAGTGAGATTAGAGTGAGCCAAGGTTCAAAATACCAGCCAGTGAACCAGATATGTGATATCTATGTATAAAACTTAGGATGTATTGCATTTGTAATCTACTTGAAAAGAGCCAAGAGATGTTGTGTGGAGTTATGTAAGCACTAATGTAAATAATTTAAATCTCCAAGCTGTACCATATATTCCTTTTATTACATTTATTTTTTACCTCAGTTTATATTATTTTAAAAAAAAAGTCAGCTATTTTGCACTTACTATAGGGAAAATAGTTCAAAAGGGACGAAGGTAATTGGACTAAATTTATGATTTTACTTTGAGTACGAGATGTCAATTAACCCTTGCCATATGTTTTTGACAGTTTAGTAGTATTTCCTAATTAGAACATTATTTATTTTAAATCCAGTTTCTGATTTTATAACTGGCAGTAAGGAATCAAATATTTATATTACTGCTATGGTAAATCTTTTTGACAAAATTACACCTCTATTCAGTTTTGTATTTGTTCTTCTGCCTCAGGAACATAAATATTCAAAATATTTTTACAATGTTAGCAATACTAACACATATTTCAAAGGTTTTGAAATATACTTTGTAGAGATTTTAAGAATTCATAGAAAATGCTTTTTCACCAAGATCATTGGTAAAAGTGAGGATAAAATGTTCAAGAGTGAAGAATACAATATTATGTTTTACTTGAATTTCACAACAAACAGGATTAACATATTATTATTATTATTATTATTATTATTATTATTATTATTATTATTATTATCATTATAAGCCCATGGTGGGTGCTGAGTCACTAACTCAGCATAATGTTTTGTTTTGTTTATAGCACTTCCAAGCCCAACATATTAACAGACAATGAGAAAAATGAAGTCATAACAGGAAAGAGGGATTAAACTAACTTCCACTTTCTCACTGTCCGACATTTCACCGGTATTACTGAGACATAATGAAAATGAATGGAAGCTAGGAACATTGATTTTTCTTTTGAAGAACTGAAGAACTAATCCTGTAAGAAAAGAAGTTTAATCTCTCATAACAGGAAGATGTTTTTTTCTAACAATTTATTGATAATAGATAAAATGAAATATAGTAAAGTTTGTAGCAGAATCACCTCTGTAAAGAATATTTTCTTAAGATAATATCATCTGAAAGAATATTTTCATGAATAATATCACATATATTTGTGATATTCTTTTCCAAATGATTTTATATTGCTTATCCATTTTTATATTAGAATTGATTATAGTTAACATTTGACTGAGCTGGCTTTAAGGAAGAACAACCACATCAACCTTGCTCATTGACATTGATTTATTCAAATACACATAGTAAGTGATTATATATGTAATTTATATTAATGACAAGTAAATTCTGTTGTGGTACCTACTCTAAACTACTTAAGGAAAATAGTATAAAAAGGGTTTTCACTGTCTTTATGTAATACATCTAGAGTAAGCAATCTTAATAAAATCTCTTTCCTAGTTAACCAACACTAAGTTCAGTACTAAAGACTAATGAAAAACTTGCCAATTGTGCAAGGTCCTAGATAGTCCTGTACCTATTTTCAATAATAGGTATGAATATAGTGCAATTTTGATAATAGAATACAAACTCTCAATTCATCAGCTAAGTAGCCCAGCAAACTATCAACTTAGCCACCTGCACTTTTCTCAAAACAGTTAGCAGTAAAAATAATGAGCAAAACCCTTGACCTTACAAATTACTGTCATGTTTCTCTCTTCTATATGAATTTTTTTATTATCTGAAGAGTTTATTCATTATAACAGCATGACGGTAGCATACTTCCTGTGACGTTCAAATGACCTGATTTTATTTAATTAAACTAAGGCAGGTTTCTTGCTGTTTAACAGAAACTATGTTTCTAATAGCTCAACCATATGAGAAAAAAATATAATCTCTTAAAAATTTCATTGAAGTAGATGAATTGTTGAAAGATATTTCTGCAGCTTCATGCTCTTCCTTATATTAACTCCTGTTTTCTGTTAACTTACTTGCTACATGATACCAAAACAAGAGTTTGAAAATATGACTTTTCAATAAAAAGGTATCTAAAGTCTTTTCCAGGCTATGTATCTTGTAGTGATGTGTGTGTGTGTGCGTGTGCGCGCGTGTGCATGCATGTGTGTGTGTTTGTGCATAGGTGCAGATATGGCTGTATGGTTGAGAAGCTTGCTTCCCAATCATGTAGTCTTGGGTTCAGTCATACTATGCAGCACTATGAGCCAGCCCTGGGCTGACCAAAGTCTTGTGAGTGGATTTGGTAGACGTAACTGAATTATTGGCGTCACATGAGGGTTGTAAATAAATGTCGCTGTCATATAAGTGATGTCATTCATTTCAAATCTTCCATGAAAAATATGTCTGACCTTGAAGAAATATTATGTTACTTGGAAACAGGTGAGGATTTCTTACAGGAAGAGTATCAAGCTAAAAAAATTTGTTTTGGTGAATTCCGTCTAACCTATCTAAACATGGTAAAATTAACATTAAAACAATGATGACAATGATATATAATCTGACACAGTAGGATCAAGACAATAGAGTGTTTTGCAAATACAAAAATAAAGAGAGAAAAAGAAAAAGATCTCATTCTCAAGTGGTATATAGTACTTGGTATGAAATTCAGAACCACAAAGTGTGGGTGGCAGTAAGTCATGAAGTAGATGCAGTGTGTTAAATTTCTGTCATAGTTTAGTGCAGCTGTCAAGATTTAAAAAACAGATGTCATTATAATAGCGGTGAAAATGACCAAGCTGTTATAACATAACACTAGTAGTAAATTCGATAGACGGAAACTGTGTGGAAGCTTGTAATGTGTGTGTGTGTGTGTGTGTTAAGGTTTGTGTCTGTCCCCCCACACACACACACCAACCACTGCTTGACAACTGGTGTTGGTTTGTTTATGTCCCTTTAACTTAAAAGTTCTACAAAAATGACCAATAAAATAAGCACCAGGCTTTAAAAAAATAAGTACAGAGCTCGGTTTGTTTGACTAAACCCTTCAAGGCAGTGCTCCTCCATATCCACAGTACTATGACTGAAACAAGTTAAAGAAAAAAAAGTTTAGTACCTATTTTATCAATATCTGCTGAGTGATCTAGTTAGTAACTTAGTAACTAGTCATAAAACAAAGGACACCAGTTGTTAAGTGGTGTAAATGTAAGCACACACATGCACACACACAAACAAATATGGTGTTGATGATGACATGGACAAACAATAAAGCACTCAGTATTACTTATAGTACATAATATATTAGAAAAAATGTATACAATTTCAATATTCATGGTGTACTGCCAGTTTCACAGCATTATATTATAGCTTTTCTTCAGCATTGTCATCTTTTATTTACAACCAAAAGCAAGGTTGATACTGTTCAGAGGACATAATTTTAATTTGAGTTGTGGTAAGTTATTATCCTATTCAATGGTTTAAAGCAATCTACTATATATACTTATTTCTTTATTGCCCACAAGGGGCTAAACATAGAGGGGACAAACAAGGACAGACAAAGAGATTAAGTCGATTACATCTACCCCAGTGCATAACTGGTACTTAATTTATCAACCCTGATGAAAGGCAAAGTCGACCTCAGCGGAATTTGAACTCAGAATGTAACGGCAGACGAAATACCGCTAAGCATTTCACCCAGTATTATATATACTTTTATGTCAAAGTAAGCAGGATCTCTAGTAAAGTGAATAAATGTTCACTCATTTGAATACAATGAGCATGTTCAGCTACAGCTCTACATACATAGGACTAAATAGTGGGTTCAAACATTTGTATAGCTAGCATATGTTTTACATACAGCAATTATACTCACATTCATGCAGAGAGTGCTTACATACCTATATTTGCACATATGTTCAGTTTCTGTCAACATCTACATATACTCACACACATATTTACACATACATGCTCACATGCATAGCTGAAAAGGGCCTTATGTCCTGAAATACAAGAATACCAGATCTGAAATCTTTACAAAATGTAAACACTTCAACAAACATTTATTTTTATACTGGAATCTTCCAACACCATAATCACCAGTAGACCAGAGACAGCATTACATTACATAAACCACTTCAGTTAGTGTGTATGTCAAGAGGCTTAATAATTTATCCACAAGGTCACAGCTTTTCTCCAAGAAAGAAGAGTTATTGCAATGCAATATTTTGTGTAAAATTGAGTCAACTCTGTTTATGAAAGCAAACTTATAAACCAGCCAAGAAGCTTTATTAGTTTACTGCATTTAAATTAATCACACCATTTTACTGGAATAAATTCTTAATACAGGAAAAAGCCTTTATAGACATCCTGTACAGACAAATTAGTGAAATAAAAGTTTCTTTTGATTTGATAAGCATGGTTTTGTATGAAAAGTGGATATCACACCAAAATGTTTCTTTTTTTTTTAACCATTTTGATACCAACTTGCTTAAGACCATCCCTGATTTTGTGATACAAAACTGACCATTTTGAAGTGTTTATATTTAAGTTTAACCTTTCTGTCATAATTTTATATAAAGACTTGTTTCTTAATTTATATTCCAAACACCAGATTGATGAAGAAATAGGTTTTCCTAAACCTGTTATGGGTAGAGAATTTCACTATATGATTGCAAAAAGGTGAAATTGGAAATTCTGTATTGATCTGAATTAGTTCATTGTATATTACTTTTAATTACAAAACACACAGTTAAGAATTTTTGTGTTTGTTTGTTTCATACTATTAGTTTTAATTATGTTATTTATTCTTCTCTTTATCAAATCCTATGATACTTTTTTATATCATGCACTAGTGTCTACTTTGGCATGGTTTCTATAGCTGGTTACCCTTCCTAATGCCAACCACTTTACAGTGTGCCCTTGGTGTCTTGATGTTTTTCATGGCATCAGTACTATTGATAATTACCTTGTAATTTGCAAGGTCTAAATTGATCCTTACGACCATGGGAGAACAAAACTGTCATACTTGCTTCAATTGTTAGAACTTCAAAAATGATTTAATGTTCTCCAGGATGGCAAAAATGAAAATCAAAAATAATAACCATAAATATGTTGAACTAATGAGAAAGCTTCTATGTGGTTATTCAACTTGCTAGAAGTAGCAGTTAAATTTCCCTCAGATTTCCACCGTACTGTCTTAAAAAAAAAAAAGTATTGAATAATGTAATATCAGATATGCTGTGCTGAAAAGAAAGAATATTATAGCTCTAATGCTTTTGATCTTAAGTCTATTCAATGAGAGCTGACTTGGAGCTGAACAACACCAATCATTTGCCTACCACATCGTATGGTACTTTGGTATGGTACTGTATGGTACTTTGGTACTTTGGGCAAGTATCTGCTACTACAGCCCCAGGCTGTAGTAAAGAGCCAACAAGGTTCCCTTATATATATAAAAAAAGAAATTTGTTTAAATAAAATAAATTCACTGGCATCCTTGAATTTGCAAGGAGCCCTCTTCCAAGGTAGCAAAACAATCTGGTTCTGCCTTGCTAAATTTCTCTCAATGGCCCAAAATATAGCTGGAATGAAAATAGTTTACAAAGAGTATTTACAACTTTTATTAACAAGGCAAAATAAAGCATTTAATTGTGTCAAATAATGACTACCTATCATCTGCTAACCTTACAGCTAAAATGCTATGAAAATCTATTGTTTTCTAAATGAAATTCCACACAACACTACCCGTCATCTATTGTTTTTGACTTAGCAATGTTCTCACATAATCTACACGTAATATCATTTCCCTTACAATCATATCATTCTACATATCCCTGACGATGACCATACTATAATTATTTGAATTAAAGTCAGGTCTTCCCTTAAACTAGGCAATACCTGAAAGCATTCTGTTCAGTGGCAGCTCATAGATAAAATTAGTGGGGGTGCTGCTTCAGAAAATTTTTAGCTGTTGTTTTAATATTGTGTAAAAGGAAACAAACATGTAAAAAGAAAATTTATACATAAATTTTAAGAAGAAAGGACTCATTATATTGAATATTACCAATAATATTGAGTGGAAATAGCAAGTGCTGCAGTTCCACATTGCCTATATACAAGCCGCCATTGATTCTGTTGTATCCTTTACATTACAAATATCTAAACTCATTGGTATAGAATTTGAACAAAACAAGATTTTAAAACTGATAGCCTGCAAGTAATATTTTGGTTCTCTCTAAACCTGCAATTCTTCTACCACAAATAACAAATCTAAAACACTGCTATCTGTATCTCAATCAGCTACATCTAACCACACCACATCTGTAGACCTTCTTCACAGTGAAACACACCAGTAATCGTACTCCAGTTCACATCATCTTTGCAACTACATATCTAACAGGCCTTAAGCATTTTAATGTATATGCAACATTTCTGAATACTTCTACAAAACCAGCCTACAAATGCTCTCTTCCCTTTAAACCAAACAATAAGTACTAATTCAAACCATCATGTAAAATACAAATGCACTTTGTGTTCTATCAACATTTTCCATAGTCAAGACACTTGACTGTCAATGTTCCAGAACATTTAATCATAAATTGGTAATGTGGCTTAATCCAGCTGTGATTCTTTATATAATGTAGTCAGTAACAAAACTCTAATCATATAAAATTATCAGCAAAAGTGTATCTCCACAAATAACAAAACTCCTCATTATTCACATCATCTCTGCTAAAGCTAGCAACATTTGTTTTCCATGCCATATTCAACACTGCATTTAAAAGAAGAGAAAAAGAAATGATATTCTTTCAAGGTTCAAGGTATTAGTTTTTAAATGTAACTCTACTGGTAACTCCATATTATTTCAGAAACATTGGATAAAGTCTTAGTAAATTGTTATCAGTCTAATCCTAAAAACATGTTTATATTCATGCTGTTTTTCATTATGCTTTTTTTATGTGATTCTCTTATCAGACTATTGGGATATTGGTTACACATTATAACTAGTTATCCCTTCTTTAAACTATTCACACCTGTTAATTACATCTTGAAAGTATTTTTTTCTTTACGAATTAGATAGGAATGTGACTATTCCATAAAAAAATGATACAATGGAAAATATTTAAAGATAATTATGAGTCTATTTTGATACTTGTCTGTTTCTGTTCTTTGCTATAAAGGACTACATACCAAGCATTATAAAGTTTAAGATGAGCCAAATTCACAATCTGGTTTTAATACTAGTGTTTAACAACTTCATTTCAATTACATCACTAAAACCCTTGGGAAAAGTCGGAGTATTGCTACTTACTCATTTCCCTTGCACTAATAAACATCCATGCCAGAGTAAGAAACAAACAAAGCTATATGTTAGAAGAAGGTATATCCTATAGTATTCAGACAGACACTAGAATAGCTCTACATTGGAATGGTATTCTTGTAAACCATAAGTTAAAGTAGAGACTAATGTTTTAGGTTGCGTTCTTTGTTGGACAAAGAAGAAAAGCAATTTAATTTTATTTCTCCAGTACAAGGCCTCAACTAGAAGGTTAATCTCTGCTTTAACTCAGCACACACCAACTAACATCTCTTCTATTTTTACATCCAATCATGGAATTGTCTCATGTCTGGTAATATTCTTTTCTACTCCAGGCACAAAGCCCGAAATATTGGGGGAAGGGGCCAGTCGATTAGATCAACCTCAGTACACAACTGGTACTTAATTCATTGACCCTGAAAGGATGAAGGGCAAAGTCAATCTCAGCGGAATTTGAACTCAGAACATAAAGACTGATGAAATACTGCTAAACATTTCGCCCGGCATGCTAACGTTTCTGCCAGCTCACTGCTTTATGTATGGTAATATTGTCTCATCTATAATGCCATTATGCTGCCTCATGTAATTATATTCATATTAATTTTTTGCATTAGGTTGTGGCAGTTGGTGCAAATGGTAACAAATTGGACAAGATATTTATGCTATCTAGTCTAGTCCTTCATAGGTACATATTCAAATTATGCTGAAATTGACTTTACTTTTTGTATGTCAGTATTAATCATAAGTATTCAATTGATTCTTCATATGGACTTGTACCTACACCTGGTTGTATTTATAGTTAGGTGGGATAAGCATGAAAAGTTAAGTATTTTGATTAGGGCACAATGCAGCATGATAGCCAAATATGAACTGTTGGCCTTTGAAGAGCCTACAGTTCTTCATTTAATAATATATAAAAGGTAGAGAAACCAAATATAATTTCACAATGTGAGAGTGAACCTGCTTTGTTAATAGTTATTCCTAATTAGCTTTTTAATACTAACTACATTGGATAGTATAGTCCTAGATACACTGTATATAAATAATCATGGGGATAGTCACAACTAGAATGCTTTTGGTTATAGTTGCTTGATTAGGGCTGAGCTGGAGCTAAACAGCACACAATATAAAATAGCATAATCAAAACTAACCAGTAAAACAAATTGAATTTGGACTTAACTTTAGACATAGATAAATGAAAAATTTAACATTTTTTCATGGAGTTCATGCATTCTAGTATGGTGTAACTAATTTGTCGTACTAGCATGAAGGAATTGATTTCTTCAGTAGAGTACTTGTCTTTAAAACTAAATAACATTCTTAACTCTAACAACTAATCTTAATACTTGTAGTGGAACCTGTCTATATCAGTCAGACAAATTAGAACCTGGCTCCAGTAGTATGGTTAGAAATCATTACTGTTTGATCAGCAAGCCCAGCACATTAAGTAAATCAAGCATTCATTGTACTTTTGTATTAACCCTGGTATTATTATTTTAACATCTGGTAAAATGCACTACCTTTCTCCTTTTTTGGTTAAATTTGAAAGTAATGAAGAATTTAGTTGAATAACATAGTCATTGTTAAGCTGGTGTTTAGGACATATTTTAACATGAAATTTCTGATATATTTCAATTTGAAAAGCAAAGTAAAATTTGGCAGGAGAGAACTTAGAACCAAAAATGATGAAACTTAATTACTCTATTATTTAAACCAATTATTCTTTCTACAACTCTATGCTTTATTTTCACATCCACTACTGCTGTAATTCATAAAATGACAGCTGGCCAAATCAACAGGGTGTTGACATACAGGCCAAGAGTCTAGTGTTTGTATCCCATCATCAGTACTGTGGTGTGTCCATAATGAAGACACTTAATTGTCATTGATTTAGTTATTTACTTGTTGCTACAAATTGAATAGCATTGAACAGATATATACGGAGACACAACCTGGTCCTTAAGGTTGTCTTAAATGCTATAAAGAACCAAATTAATCTCAACAACAGTGAAAAAACACCTTTGAAAGTACCAACTAGAGATTTCATTACCTTTGTGCGCTCAGGTCAGCGGATCCATTTCAAGAAGAAGAACAACAACAAGCGTTTTTTGAGTAGGGTGCCAGGGACTCTTTCCCATCCCAGTTACGAAAAAAATGGACATTTTAGTGTGATGTGAAGGAAAGAAAGTTGTGAATCTAGTCGAGTTAACGGTTCCTCATGAAGATAACATGGACACCACTCAAGCTCGAAAGATTGACTGTTATGTAAACCTCCTCAAGGAATGTGAAGACGCAGGCTGGAAAGGAGAGCATTTTCCAATCGAAGTCAGATGTAGAGGGTTTGTTGGACACAGTGTGAGACGACTTTTGTTATTGTTAGGCCTAACTCATCATAAACACTACCATGACCGATATCCAAACTACAGTGGAAAAGGCTAGCCACTGGATTTGGTTAAAAAGAGACGATGAGCAATGGATAGAAGAATATTGAGCTTTATTTAATAACCAGTTGATCTAGCAAGTAGGGTCTCATATCAGTGAAGGGGGCCGGTGTGCATTGATGCCGTTGAGAGATAGGCCCCGAAATGGTGCACGTTCTCTCCTGATGACCCCATACACTTGCTGGCTTCCGGTATGCGGAGTTCTCGACTGGTACCACTTACATGTGCAAGTTGTTTGCAAAACATCTTGTTGCTACAAATTGCTGTATGTTAATTGAATGTCAGCTGTCATTGAGCAAATCCATAATCATAGGCTTCCCTGGCATGAACATTTCATAGTTTTTCAAACATAGAATATATATCTAGGAATTCATTATGGACTATGCTCTATCCCTCTTTTTTTTTTTTTTTTTTGTAATAGTTGTTGAGGAAGAGAAATTTCCTGCAGAATTAGCAATCTCATTCAGACCTTTTATCGACTTGTTTATTTATAGATAGGTACCATAGGTAAATAGTTACTCTCTGCAGTAAGTAGTAGCAGCAATTTATAGTTAATCAGTATTTCATTCACTTGCAATAATGATCATACTCTGTGCTATAAGCCCTTGAAGAGGCATTAGAGGAATCTTTCACTTGAAAACCCTGCAGTTCCTTCATTCTTGACTCAATTAATTAAGTCTATTTTAACTTCTTTTTTTTTAACAAATTTTTTAATACATCAATTCTGTTTATGTTTATTTTTCACTTAACAAATAAAACTAAAGTTGACCTAAAATTTATTAATTGCATCTTTTGTTTTTACTAAATTACAGTTTTAATTTCAATTTTGTAATAATAATAATAATAATAATAATAATGATAATAATAATAATAATAAAGTTGGAGGAGGATTAACACAAAGTGAGGCATTTTCTTAACAATTTAATGTTTTGCATTAAACATAGTAATCATATTCATGATGCTGATAAAAACAATTATTACAGCATTAAGTGATTTATCACATGTTGATTGCCTTTTTGTTTGTTTCTTGGGGGTGGAGACTTGTTTGTTTGTATTTAACTTACTAAATTTCGCAGTTTTAATTTTTGCCAAGTTAACAAGATTAATTGCAGTAGGGAATGGTTGAGTGTGTGTGTGTGTGTGTGTGCTCGTGTGTGTATGCGTGCATGTGTGAAATATTCATAAATGCTTCCTAAATTCTAAGGGGCCTTTTATGTGCCAGCGCTTAGCTTTGGTTTCATAACATTCGTTGATGAGAGATAAACTGATCTGGATGAAACTCCAGGCTATCAGTGATGTTCCATTTCCTGCAGCAAAATGAACTGAGATAATATAAAATAAAGTAACTTTCTTTATCTCTCTCAAAAACACAAGATGTATGTCTATGGCAGATTTGAACTCACAAGCAGTGATGTATATTCTTTTCAGTTCCAGGGGCTTAAAGGACAAAGTTGACTTTTAGAATGTAAATGGACATAAATAAATACAGTAAGAGATTTCATTTGACATTCCACTCTCATGATACCAACATAATCCTGAGAGTTACAATATTGAAGGACATTACAATACATATTGACAGGAATATCTTGCTCATTTGATCAGATATTGTCATTAAAATCTAAAAATTTATAACAAAAGATGTACTATTTCTTATCCTGTGAATAGGAACATACTGTATTTTCCAGCATGCAAGTCTATAATATATAGTGTAAACATATACTATATGTATATAGTGTAAACATGTAGTGTAAGCATTCAAGAATCATCCCTCTCTTTCACATGGAATTTTTGATCATCCAGTGTTGGAATTCTGCTTTATGCACTGCATATAACGCCTCGCAACTTTTTTATTTGAAGGAATTTTCAGAAAGCTTTTGGGAATTTGTGTTCTACATACAGGAATTCATACAGCTATGCAAAAACCAAAAGAAAATATTTTTTTGTGTGATTTAAGGGGCATTTAGTTGTTATTTTTAGCACCACCTCCTACTGTCCTTGTTTGTTTGTCACTTTAATGTTTTGATGTTTTTCAATATCTTTCTCCCCTTAACATATCTAATAGTCTGTTGCTGAGATTTAAGCCAAAATTTTGGCTGTCCATATTTTAAATGATTTAAAAGAAAAGAAATTTTAAAAATTCTAAAAAAAGTTTTTTATATGGTCATATGAATTCCCATGTGCAGAACACAAATTCACAAAATTTTTCTGAAAATTCCAAAAGATAAAAAAGTTATGAGGGGTTATATGCTATGTGTAAAGCAGAATTCTGCTCCTCCTGTAATCTGATTTGGTTGCAAAGTTTGGTTTGAAAAATTCAACTTGTGTGCTAGAAAAATATGGTATTGATGAAAGAAACAGACATGAAATGATAAACATTCAGACTACAGTGATTTACTGATAGAATTGGTCAGAATGTATGGCACTGACACCATTGTATCCATTGTGGTAGGAACTCTAGGAATAGAAATAAGCAGCTTATCTGGCTATTATTCAACCCAAGAATAGCAGAAAACAGTTTTCCATGAAGGGAATCCATATTTTTATGAAAATTCTTTACATAATAGTTCTTTAACAAGTAAATCCATAATTTCCACATTTGAGTTTGTATTTTTCCTTCACTGGTTTAGGCTTTGATTCTTCAGATGGTATTGATGTTAAATATGTAGCATTCCAAGACAAATGTCAAAACAATTAACCATATCAGTCCAAAGAAAAATAACACCGTAATGTTGGAAAGTTCTGTTCATAGTAGTAGTATGTATATTAAGAGAGAAGTCAGAATATTCTTGTGAAAGTGACTACTTCTTTTTACAGTTCAGTATTTGACTGTGGAAACCCTGCCAAATGTAAGAATTTACCTGACACTATGCCTTGCTGCTCATCTTCACATTTTATCTCTTTAAACACTCCAGAATAATGTGATTGGACAGATCTATGGTGACATGTCACTCAAAAATCTGGAAGTTGTTTATTGGTTCAATTTTTGCTGATAACATTATTCAATCTGCCAAAATTATGGTTGTTAACTGCAAACAAGTCCTGGGTTTGAATCAAAGTGAAGGCCTGCTACAATTGCATCTACTTCTAATCAATATATCTAGAGAGAAAGCCAGTCAGAACATTCTGTTGAAAAGATGTTGCTCATGAATTTAAAAAGTGAGGAACAGCTGGAGAGAAGGAGAGATTTTGGTGATCAATAGTCTTTCATTGGAAAGTATAGGTCCAAATCCTATTGTCTCAAGCAGCAGTTCATTTAGAAGATAATATTAACAAACCTAAAGATCTCTATGGTTCACACTGAATTTAGATTTCTGTACTACTGAGTGAGTGTGTGACAAATCTTCCTGTTTGACAGTGTGCTAGTCTATATTTGATAACTTATTTGGAATTGTTGCTGTCTATACTTTGCTGCTATATAAACTTAAGTGCATAGAATACAATATTCTTTCCAAAACAGAAGGAAATGCCTACAGTAGATTTGAACTTATAACCAATTAGTTCATAATTCTTAGTCAACCATTTTAATTGTTGCTTAATTTGCTTAATCATTACTTCTTTCTTGTAATTGTTTAAACATAATGTATCAGGGTTGTTTATTTGCTGCAATGTAAGAATTGGTTCCAGCACTTGACTGGTACTTTACTTTGTTGACCCCCACCCAGAAGGATAAAAGTCAAAGTTGACTTTAGCAGGATTTGAACTCAGGCATGTGTGACATCCTAATGATTCTTCCACTATTCTAAAGCATTATTCTGCTGAGGTTGACTTTGCTTTTCATCCCTTTGGGGTTGATAAAATAAATACCAGTTGAGCACTGGGGTCGATGTAATCGACTTAACCCTTCCACCGAAATTGCTGGCCTTGTACCAAAATTTGAAACCAATATTCTAAAGCAGTCATTGTCAAAACATTTTACTCTAGAAGTTGTAATTCTCCTCACAGAAAATAGCAGTTTCAACTGAGAAAGGCACCCAGACTTGCACTGAAACATTTAAATGAATAATCATATAAATATCTATATTTGCAGATCTGCATGACATGGAAAAACTGAAGTAAAAGTGTTTTTTATTTATATTTTATTGTTTTTCATTTTATTTTGTTTTTATCATATATTTTCAGGTGATCATGTAAAACTCCCCGAAAGAAACATCAGTATACCTCATGTGCATTTTAATTCAAGTACGTCTAACCATAGATACCACAGTAGACATAAACGATCTGACTCTTTAGAAAGATATATAGAATTGATGGTTGCAGCAGGTCCAGAAATGTGGAGGTACCATGGAGATGACTTAGAACATTATGTACTCACATTGTTGGCCATGGTAAGAACTTCTATAAATATTATAAAAGTTATATTATAGAATTAGAATGAGCAGTTGTTATAGCATTGAAATACTTGCTAAAGAGTTGACTGTTTATGTCCTTGACAAAGATACTGATCTTAACTGCACAATTTTCTCTTCCTATTTTAATTTTTATTTGAAATTATTTAACTTCTTCTAAAAAAGCCATGAAGGTCACATTTTCCATCTTCCTTTCTCCAGAGTTCAATAGAACTAAATCCAGTAAACATCAAATAATGCTTATTCTGATTATAAGAAGCCAAAATAACAGGTTTAGATTACCAGTTTGCTTGGGGTAATTATTTACATACAGATTGCACATACAGACACTTACCCAAACAAAAGTCTAACATGCATGTAACAGTTGTACTGTAATGTTTTATGGGGTAATGTTTAATATTTTAAAAATTTTATTTATTAATTGTTAAAATCTGTTTTATTCTTGACTATTTTTCAGGTCACTAACATATATAAACATCCATCTATAAAAAATTATCTTAACTTAGTTGTTGTCAAATTTTTAGTCCTTAAAGGTGATGAGGTAAGTCCATTTTATTTATTTGGAAGCTGTTAACATTTTGATATAAATCCTTTAATTTGAAAAGTGCATTTCACCTTCACATTCACATGCAGATTACTATATTTTGATTCTTTTAACTATTTTATTTAAATTTTTACTCACAAATATTTATTAAATTAATTAAAAATTTGTATGTAAATTGAGCTTGAAATATAAAATGTCAGTGCCTTTCTTTCAAAGATAGAGTAATATGGATTTTTCAGGAGGTTATTATATGAATAAAACCATATTATTATTTAAAGAACAAATGGATCTTAGTCAGAATCTCCAACCATCAATTTTCAGTTGTTCAATCAACAGAGCTACTCAGATCATTGAATCAGCATGTATGTGGCTGAGTATTCATGCACATGCATACCCTTAACATAATTCTGTCTTGATCAGCATGACACAATATGAGACAAGGCTGGGTCTTGGAATTACAGATACAATCCATCCAATGAACTTGCCCAACACATCACACAGTGAAATTGAACCTAGGACACCTCATGATTGGAAAGTGAACTTAACCTTTCAGAAATACTGTGCCTGCAAAGAATAAAAATAAGCATATTAACACAAATTTTGACTATCAGTAGATGTGTAGATAGCTGATTAACAGAATGCAGCAGAACATGTTTCTAAAGTTGTAGTTCTTCAATAAAGGGTCATATTAAATACAACTGAAGGCTATTCTCCAATGAAAAGCTCTGTCTGAACTATGAGATAAAATAAACTCTTCCCAGTGCTTAGAAGGTTCCATAGTAGAGATCTCCTGTTCCCTAAGTGACTTAATCAGCAGTGAAGGAAGGTACTCTGAAAATATAGTAGCCAGAATAATAACAGTTCGGAAAAAGTTCAGGAAGCTATTATCTCTGTTCACAACAGAGATTCTCTCTAAGGGAGTGAAGAGTAGATTGTACAATGCATGTGTACAAACTGTGATGCTCCATAGTAGTGAGATGTGAGCACTGAATACAGAGGATTTGTGAAGGTTGGGAAGAAATAAAATAAGCATGCACTACTGGATGATCCAGTGTAGTTTGCTAAGCAATCATGCACAGATGGGCTGTGGGAAAGACTAGGTATAAGATGGTAGTGTGCAAGATAGGAGATTATGCTGGTAATGATATGTTATGGATATGGATGATGACAGCTGAATAAAAGAAATACTAGGAGATCCCTGTGGAATTGTGAGATCAAGGAAGATATGGACAGAGGTGGTGAGAGATGATCTCAGAATGTTGAGCTTTACAAAGTAGATGGAAAAAGAAAGCAATAACTGATGGAACAATATGTTGAAGAGGATCTGTCCAACCCATGCAATCATGGAAAAAAGCAATTATAAAAATAATGAACACACACACATGCATATACACATATAGTGTAGTATATAGTTTACAGGTTGTCAATGGAATACAGTTTGTAAGTTTATATATTAAAATTTGTGGTTTCTATTTAAGAATTTCATTATTGCTATGTGAGCAACATTAAATCTCATCTCCTAGTTGATATTGAAATTACTTTCTTTTCTCTCAGATCTAAATATAATAATATGCTAAAAACCATATATTAAAAGTATTTTGTTTCAAACAACTTACTATCACATGATTTGTTAGTGATTTTCTTGTTATACAATATTCTTTCAACAAGGAGCCTATGCCTTAATTGCATCCCATTACTAAATAAAGAATCAATGTTATTATATAGTTTTCTGTTTGATTGTAAATTTCTTATAACTTAAGTAGAATTCCTTTACGTTTCTATCAGAACAGTAGCTTCTTTTATACCCGGGTAAGCTGAGAACTTACCTCATTCAAAAGAAACTGCTGTCTAAAGCAGCTTCTACTCTACCTAAGGTTTTTTTTTTTTCAGTGAAGATTGACTTTTCAGTCACTTACATTGAATCCAGAAAACAATTCTTTTTTTTTTTTTTTTTTCTTTTAATTTTAGGAAAATCTAGAAGTTACATCAAATGCAGTAAAAACATTACAACAATTTTGTAAATGGCAATACAAGCTAAATATTGAAGATGATGCTAATGAACATCATGATGCTGCAATACTTCTGACAAGGTATGTTTGTACAGCATATTTATCACTGCAATCTCTGATGTTTTGTGCAGTACTTGAAACTTGGGGTATTTTGTAGAACTGATTTCATGTAGTCTGGAAATCGTTTCACCTCTTCAAAATGTAGGTGGAGTATATCTGAGATGTGAGATTGTTATCTGTTAAACTGTTTCTATCATTATAGAAGTAATGATGCCAATGTTCTAGAAATCCTCCAAGGTTAAAATAGAAGAAAGATTTGAACTCTTGGAATTCTGAGTAAAAATTCTTATTTTAAAGCTGTTAAAAATAAAGCTTTATTTTTTTTTTCTTCTTTTAAATGGTAGACAGTAACTTCTGTTCAGTTTCCTAAATTTTGTTTTCCACTACTTGCCTTCTAAAATATTCAGGCAACAACATAGGATGAGAAGAAAAGTTTGGTTTATATTACATAGATGAAATTTCTTGTTCGAGATTTCTATATTTAAAGATTTTCATTTTTGATTCTTACTATGAAGCTTTATAATATATATATTTGTTTCTGTGACATTCTGCCCATATCAAATATTTAAAAATATTTTTTCATTCTCTTATGTAAGAACATGTAGAATAAAGTTGTTCTTATGCACATAACTATACCCCTATTGTATCAGATGTCAGAGTACAAAATTCTTGATTATACAGTTTTTTATCACTTCTCTGGATCAGAACTGTATCCTGTAGTATTATATTCTGAAATACAATATTTCTTAACAAATTCTTCATCCTTTCTATGTTCAAACTTTTTCAAATAGTAAGAAACTTAACAAACAAGAATTTTTAATAAAATATTTTAAATCTAGCCACCAACTACCCTTTTGTTTTGTTACATATAATGAAAATATAATTTTCACAGCCCTACTGGTGTTTTTGCCCAGAACTTCATATCAATTTATTACATTTTGTAAAGTGAAGACAATGTAAAGTCAAGAGGACCATTTACAGTTGCCAAGAACATGAGAACCTCTCCAGAGTTGATGTAATAAAATGCACTCAGTACTTCATTCTGTTAAGTGGTTTGTGTTAGGAAGGGCATTCAGTCCTTCCTAACCTTGCCCAATATAGAATGTACAAATAAAACATCTAGGAAGGCAGTAACTTTGTATAAGAACTGACTCAGTCCACAATGACCCATCCTACTTTTGCCAACATGGAAAGCAGAAGCAAAATTGGGATGATGATAATTATGATGAACGAAGTTTTCCTCAAAAAGAGGATATGACCAGTAGGTTTCAATCTGAGAGTATTCACTTACTTGCAAGCTGAGATCATGATATACTTCATATATATAATTCAAACCTCATTTCACTATAATCATTAATATTATTGGGAAATACATAAACTTCCTATCCTCTGCACCCAAAGTACAAAGTTTTGGACCTAATAAAAACTAACCAATAATTTATTAACTATTTGTGTCATGTGTCAGTCAGCTGAAATAAGCTACACAATAAGCTTATTCCGTGATCCAGTATCAAATCCTGATAGTTGATAGAGACCATAACATTTTATTGACATGATTAATACTCCTGGTGATCAATTTACAAAACTGTATTTAAACTCCTTTAGTCTTTAATAATTTTTTATTCTTCTTCTCTATTGACTACTTCAGCCAAATTTTCTTTACTTACTATTTTTTCGCTTACTCCCACTATCCTTTGGATTGTTTTAATCTATTTCATGTCATATTTATCTAATAGGATTTTTCTATTAATCATTTCATTTAACATAAAAACACTCTTTATGTCCTATCTCATCATCATCTGTTCCTAGCTCTGATGTCTGCTTAGTCAGAACTGACTTGGGTCAACACAGTAACTTCTACTGTTTAAAAAATTCTTTAAACTCAAGCATTTTTTATTATCAAATGGTAGATAGAAATAATGAAATTAAAGTAGTTAATATGGAGTTTGAGAAGATGAAAATGTGTGTGAGGAGCAAAACTCTAAAAGGCAACAGTTATGAAGATAAAGGGCTTAAGAGAGATAAATCAGGGCCAATAAGAAGTTGTAAAGGTAGTTCTAAAAGGAAGAATATATTATTGTTGTTGTAGTTGTTGTTATTATTATTATTTTTCATCTCACAAAATTTTCTGGAAAAAAATTCTTAGTGGGCAAAATTCTTAAGTAGCAAAGATGAAATTCTGAAAAGATGGGCTGAACACTTTACATCCCTTTTAAATCAAGAATCTACAACTGATCCTGAAGTAATTAATGAAATCCTTCAGAGGCCTATAATTGAAGAACTTGCAAAAGATCCTTTCTTGGAAGAGATAAATACTGCTATTAAAAAACTTCCCAATGGTAAAACTCCTGGACAAGATGGTATTCCCATAGAAGTGTACAAGCAGGGTGGTGGACAACTTGTAAGAAAGCTGCACAAATTGATCTGTTTGATCTGGGAAAGTGGACCTCTTTCCCAACAGTTCAAAGATACATCTGTAATGCACTTGTACAAAAACAAAAAGTGTTTGTGATAATCACAGAGGAATAAGTTTATTGTGCATAGCTGAAAAAATTTTTGCAAGGGTGATTCTTAAATGCATCAGTATATATCCTGAATCCCAATGTAGATTTTGGGCTGGGAGAGGCACAGTTGACATGATTTTTGTTCTTTGGCAAGTTCAAGAAAAAGTATGTGAGCAAAATACTGACTTGTGCAAGGTCTTTGTCAACTTGACCAAGGCTTTTCATACAGTGAATTATGAGGCACTCTGGAAAATTTTGTCAAAAGTTGGTCTTCCAGATAAAATGATAAGAGTAATAGTATATTTGCATGAAAGAATGGCAGCAACAGTGATATCTAGCAGTCAATGTTCAGAGGCATTTTCTGTTACCACCTTAACCAAACAGGGCTATGTTTTAGCTACTGTACATTTTTCCATATTCTTTTCGATGATGTTCTAACATGCTTTTAAGGACTACAATGAGAGGTGTAAAACTTCAATTTTACACAGAAGGAGGTCAGCTAAACCTAAAAGGGCAAAGTTTCAGATCACAGAAAAAGACCAAAGAAGAGATTCTATGTGACTTTCTGTTTGTTGATGATTGTACTTTGATTTCTCATACATTTGAGGGAATTCAGGAAATAGTTGACAGGTTTGCTGCAGCAGCTCATACATTTGAACTGACTATTAGCATTAAAAAAACTTAAGTTTTATTCCAGCCAAAGCCTAGGACAGAACAAACTCTAGATTCAATTGTGATGATTGACAATAAGCCAGTCAAATGGGTCAAATCATTTAAATATCTTGAAAGTGCAGTAAACTTTAAGAGTACTCTTGATGATGAAATCAATGTTAGATTATCAAAGGCATTTGAAAACTTCTCCAGCATTTGTGGCATAAACATGGTGTCAGTTTGAAAGCTAAAATAAATGTATACAAATCTTGTATTTTGAGCACCCTTTTGTATGGAGCAGAAGCATGGACTCCCTACTACAGACATACAAAGAAACTTGAAACCTTTCACATGTTCTGTCTGCATAATATTTGCAACATGAAATGGCAGGATAAGATGTTAAATATCAAAATCTTAGAAAAATGTGATATCTCCAGTATCAAAAGCATGCTGCTAAGAATTCAGTGCAGATTAGTCAGACATGTTGTTCGAATGAAAGATGATCGTATTCCGAAAATTCTTTTGTACAGTCAAAAAGTAGAGGGATATTGTGGTAAAGGAAAACCTGTCCTTAAGTATAAGGATAAGTTAAAGCAATCACTAAAATTTCTACAGCTTAACTTAACATCTTGGGAAAGTCATTGCCCAGATCAATCTGCATGGCATAAAATGTGTCATGATGCATCAAAACAATTTGAGTTAAAGAAACAGATCAATAAAAGAATTATATCCTGCAATCAGCAGACAAATTTGTCCAATCTCAGGCAAAATCAGAATCATCAGTTTTCCCATTGTGACTTCATAGCAAAATCCATACCTGGACTCAAATTACATTCATGTATCCATTGCAAATAGATGCAGCTTCTTTTATTTTTAAACCTTTTTTTTTCTTTTCTGAAATCCTCTCCTTCAAATATTCATGCATCAAAATTGACAGGAGTGACCATCATTATTATGATCATAGTCGAGGGAGAAAGAAAATAGAATTCAATGGATATAGTCTGAAGATTTTGTATAAGGAGAGTATTTATCAGTTTTTATGATTGCTACCAAATATAGGACCAGTATTCTTTGTGGTGTATATTTCTCTTTCTTTTACATGTTTCCTCTTTATAGGAATAAAGTATATTATAGAACATTTTATTTATTTTTAAGTAAGTATTGTTGTAGTAAGCAAGGACAAAAGTTATCAAACATTTTTTCTAGATACTACAGCCTCTAAACAACATGTATATGAATGAGATAGCTTGTAGTAAAATTTTCACATACTATTCATATTATTTAACATCTGCTCATAATATAGCAATGTCAAAAAGTGCAAGCATGCCTGTCTCATTGTAAATAGAATTTTGCTCTGTTGACCTCACTAGTGAAATTAACTTGAATTATGCATTTTTTTAAAAATATAATAAAGGCAAGGCTGCTTAATGACTAACTCCATCCTGCTGACAATGAAACACGCATCATCTTGTTAGAACATTAAATCTAAAGGGGAACTAAAAGTATTCAATTATTTTTGTATGAGTCCCTTAGAAAATTCAGTTACTATATTTCATAAGTGTCTATTTCACCAGTTGATAACTTCCTATGACTGCTCCTCATTTTCAAAGATGAATGATGAATAAGCTCATACTTGTTTTGTAGAAGTTAACTATATTTTGCCTTCTTTTTCTTTCTTCCGCCTCTCTCTCTCTCTCTCTCTCTCTCTCTCTCTCTCTCTTTTGGTGTGTCTTCCACTTGATAAAGTGACTACTTTTCATCATCAGTATTGTTTATATCACCACCCACCTGTTTAATATCCGATGTTTTTTTTGTTTTTTGGGGTTTTGGGGGGGGGGGGCTTTTTTTTTTGTCAGATCTGAAAAAATTTGGTAAACCACAACAGATTTCAAGAGCGGTTAAGCTAATTCAAACTTAAGGAAGAAAGGTTCTAGTACCCCTGGCTGGACAACTGAACTAAAAAGCTGTACTTTTCATTGTTGCACAAACATTGCTTTATACTCCTGAGAAAAAAAAAAGATCATTTATTAAATGATTAGGTATCATTATGGATGTTACTTTCAATGTGTATTTAAGTAAATGTTGGAAATTTCATAATCCTCAACAAGCATGGCTGTGTGGTTGAAATTTTTACTTCTGGACCACATAGCTTTGAGCTCAGTCACACTGTGTGATATCTTTTGGGTCACATGGTGGGACTTCTCTTGCAGTCCCTGGTTAACTTAAAGCCTTATGAGTGAATATGGTTGATAAAAACTAAAAGAAGCCTGTGGTGTGTGTGTGTGTCCTTACCATTACAAGCAGTGTCATTTGTTTCCAGTCTTCAGTGAAAAGCATGTCTCACCATAAGGAAATATTACTTTGCTTGAAAACAAGTGAGGGCATCCAGGTGTAGAAAATCTGCTTCAATGAATTTCATTTAATTTGTGCAAGATGGAAAAGTGGACATTAAAACAATGACGATGATGACACTGACAGGTGATGATGGCAACAATGATGATGATGAGGAGGAGGATGACAAAAGCAATGATGGCAACAATCTATATTACAATGGATGGAAGAAATAAACACATAAAAACTGTTAAATAATTTGTATGTCATTTGGGTTGTTATATTTCAAATAATGCGAATATATTACAATTCTTGGTTTTAGGCAAAACATGTGCAGGTCAGAGAACAACTGTGAAACGTTAGGTAAGTTCTATCTCTTATTAAGCTTAACCCTTTCATTTAGTATGCCAAGTTAAAAGCTTATTATCTTATTTTCCATATTACTTAAATACAATTAACATGAAATTACTTGCATTGCTCTTAGAATTATTTTCCAAGTCTCCCATTACTCAATTGCTTACAGTTCTTATCTGCAGTGGATAATGGTAGTACCGCCATTGTTTATACTGGATAGTTATAAACTACTATTTCTTGCTAGCCAAGTGATGCCATTATCTATCAACGTGTATATATTTTGTTGTTCTATGTTACTCCAGTCATACTTATAGAAAATGAAAAAAGTGAGAGTTAAAAAGATATATCTGAAATAATGCTAACGTTTCACTAACTCTATATCAAGTATTGTGAATTGCTTATAACAGCATGCTTAAGCAACTTTAGTTGCTAAACCGGTAATTGTATAGTGACTGTCAGCTTATCAAAATTTCCTTTGATTTCAATATGGGATGAAGCTTATAACAATGATAAATATACTCTTTTCATCCTATGTTGTCCACTTTTTGTAATCTATACTTACTGTATACAACATTATAGATTGGCAGCAATAAAGCCACAGAAACAGTAGTGTACTAGACTAAATGCCTTTAGCATTTAGAATTTTCTGTTTATACTCTGGGATTGTAATATGGTGACTTTTACCTTTCGTAATCCCAGGACCCAGGATCAATAAAATAAGTATTAGTTGATTTTATCAATACACCTTCACTTAAAACTTTGTGTTTTTATGTCAAATAAATAAATAAATGCTGTTAAAAAGCAAAATTGCTGCTTAGTAAAGGAAGGTACTGAACTTTGAAGATTCCACTGTCTGTACCATTTTCCGACCCACAATTATTTTAAGAATCACACTTTTTAATAATCTTTTATGTAGGTTTGGCTGAACTTGGGACTATGTGTGATATGAAAAGAAACTGTGCTATTATTCAGGATAATGGTCTTGGTTCAGCTTATACTATTGCCCATGAGTTGGGGCACTTGTAAGTATTGGCTTTCAATTCAGCTTATATTATTTAAAATTATGAACAGGTAACTATTCTTTTAATGTAAGGAAATATATGTTATTATTATTATTGATTTTTGTCTGTTAGATACATGTGATTAAGTTTATAAAACAATTTAAAATTTCCATGTAACTAATCTTATTTCTTATTTGTGTGTGGATGGGGAGGGTGACTTAAGCAGAAAAATAGAACTCAAAATATGAATACATATATTTTTAGTTAATCAGCAGAAGTTACAAATTGACTGAAAGGTTGAGAGTTTCATGCATTGGCACTTATCACGAAACATTCAGTATGGAACTCTCAGCCCTTGAGTTACTTTGTAACTTCTGCCGATTAAAGTGTATATGTGTATGTATATATATATATATACACACACACACACACACACACACACACACACACACACACATGCACACACACACACTCACACGTTCCCCCCACACACACACACACATGCACACACACACTCACACGCCCCCCCACACACACACACACACAAAAGTTGGCTTCTCTAATACCAGTACCATGACAATGGGTTGGTGAATAGAGACAATGTAATATGTCTTGTTGAGAACATGGTAATCTCTTTAGTGTTGGTAACATGATAAAATGTGCAGTGAAACTTGGTCCCTTAACCCAATTAGGAGGGCAGTAATTCTGAATAAGAACTGATTCAGATAGTGATGACCCATCAAACTTGTGCTAGTATGGAAAGTGGATATGAAATGTTGATGATGGTGACGATGATGCTAGCTATGATAACATGCAAGCATGAAAAAGTAGACGTTAAAACAATGATCATGATGACGATGATATATATATATATATATATATATATATATATATATATATATATATATATATATATATATATATATATATATAATGCACTTTTCTTGTGAGATTATTGAAATTTTGTATTAAAAATAAAGGTTTTTCTGTTTAAACCTCATCTCAAAAATTTGCATATGTAATCATAATTATTCTGATCGTCTTCATTATCACCATGATAATCACCATTATAATCATTATGATATTTCAACAAACAGAAAGATGATTACATTGCTTGTGATGATGTTGAATGATGATACAAATGCTAATGAAGGTGAAGTCTGCTATTACACTTAAGGATAATAATAATGATGAGGATGTTGGTTGTAATAGTGTTTCATGTCTTAGTTTTTGAAGGGTTTTCATTTTTTATTCACCTCTTATGTTCCCCAGATTTAACTTACCTCATGATGACAGTGACAAATGCAAAGAGATTACTTCTGTCAGTGACCAAAGTAGTCATGGTACATACCATATCATGTCCCCAACATTAGATTATGATTCCAGTGGATGGCTTTGGTCAGATTGCAGTGCGGTTCTTCTCACCAAATTTATTGAGTATGTAAAAGATTATTTGATTTTGAAGTATGTGTGATTTTGTGTGTGTGTGTTCATTTTCGTATGTGTACGTTAGTATTTGTGTACCTTATATGTGCATACTTGCATCAGAGTATGGGAAAGTGTTTTAAAATAGAGTTGTTTTAATTTATCTTTTATCATTAAAATTTTTCATACTCTTTTAATAAATTCTTTCTTCGGTAATATTTTCAAAATTAAAGGATTTAAATTTGATAATTTAATAAAAAAAAAAATTTTATATTCTCGAATTTGTGAAAATGTTGTGTACTCCAAGGAAACCATTGACCCCTTTATTTGTAATGGTTTCTCCATGGATTATCTCCCTTACAACGGAATCCATCAGGGATGACAATCAGCTTTCAGAAAAACATTTAAGCTTGATATAAAACAGAAATTATGTTTAATATGTTGTTGTATAGCCCATATTGATCCTGACCGAGTAGATCTCTTTTGTCCTTCTTTTTTCTTTTTTTTTGGGGGGGGGGGGGGGGGATTGTATTATGTGATCTTGTAGTTTTATATTTTATAATTTTGAAGACATCTAGACCACCTTATTAGTTTCTATTAAGCTATCCAGTTATATTGATCTCCATTGAAATATCACTATCTTTGTCACCATTGGGTTCTAATTTTAATAAAGTTTTCTAAATCTGTAATTTATACTGAAATTCCTAAATGGAATCATTACATCATTAATACTCTTACCTGACTGTCTCTCCATATCTCTGCTATAATAATCCTAAAATATTATTTTAGCATTACAAATTATTATTCCTTAACTCTGAGAATATTTTATGAGTATTGAGCTCATTTCTGATTAAAAGGTAATTATTCTTTAAACCAAATACAATAAATCAGATTTACTACTTTATATGCTTGCATTGCTCACTGAAAGTATAAAATATCATTCTAGTTATGTGAAAACTTTCTTTATATTTATTTATCAATCATTATTTACTTTCAGTTTAGACTATGCAGAATGTCTCCTAAATAAACCATTTATCAAAAAGTATCAAAGATTTCGTTCAAGAGAAAAGTATCTTCCACCTGGACTAAAATATGATGTAGACACTCAATGCCGTCTGGCATTTGGGCGAAATTCATACAGTTGTCCAACAAGAACAAGTGTGAGTTCATCTACAATTGGCTTTTATTATTGTTTTATTTTTTATTAATGCATTTATAATTGTCGGAGCTCTGAAATATTGTCATAATTGTTCATAATTGTTTGCAATGATACTGAAATGAAATTGTTTGGCATACACTTGCATTAAAGTATAACATTTTAAAACATCTCAAGTTTCTTAAATGAAAGAAAACTATTTGAACAATCATCTAAGTTCAATGTTTGATTACAAAAAGTTGGAAAGAAATGAATATGAGATCCATTTCTTCATTGATTGAGGTCAAATATATGTAGACTCTGCTACATGTAATTAAACTTACCTTAATGACTTATTACTGTTGATATAAAAGAAAAGTTACATTTCTGATATTTGAAATAAATTACTTAACTTCATTTGCTAGAAATTTTAAGAATTCTTAACCTTTTCTGATATTAATTCTTTTCAAACTGTATTTCATTAGTTTGCATGTTCCCGTTTATGGTGTATTGGAGACACAGAGGAAACTTGTCATTCTGAGAATTTTCCATGGGCTGATGGAACACCTTGTGGTGCAGCAAAGGTGATTTGTTTTTCCTTGTTTCCCTTTTATATTCAGGATTTTTTTCTCACAATGAAAATACATATATTTTATATATAACTTTATATATCACTTTTAATTTTGGAAATTGTCAAAAAAGAAAAAAATTCTTCATATATTTACTAACTATAATTTTAAAGCAACAAATGGTCTAACAGATTTTTTTATTGTTACAGTGGTGTCAAAATGGTGTTTGCGTTATAAAAAGACACTTTGAAAAAGTTGATGGTAACTGGGGCAATTGGAGTGAATATGATGAATGTACCTTTTCCTGTGGTGGTGGCATAAAGAAATCAAAGCGTGAATGTAATAACCCCATGTAAGTAATGTGCTGGAATATTTTACTTCAAATGCTCTGAAAAGTGTAACAAATTTTTTTACTAATTTTCTACAGCTGATTTACTGAGATTATTTACTCATTTTTTTAAAGAATGTTTATCATAAGCATTCCAAGAACATCTTTCCTTTTTAGTTTCTAAATACTACATATGTGAGATATTGGCTGAACAGTGTAGCATATTTAACTTTCAACTGTAAATTTATATTGCCTGTAGATATTTTATTCTGTTTTTAACGCAAAAATATTTAATTATGTATAACCTATACTTCACAACTGGATAAGCACCAGGTCTTCTGTGAGACTAGTTCAAGAAATTATTAGTATTCTGTTCAAAATATTTATTTCATCAATTTATGCTGTAGGAAATGTTATTAAGTATTTGTATTAAGGATTTCAACGATCATAAAATGGTTAACATCATACAAGTCCATCCTGTGCAAACATGGGGAAAAAATCACAGGCATAAAATGATAATAAGTTGAAAAATAAGACAGAGTACAATCAGTAAATTATATGAGATTCGCTTCAGTTATTACTGCATACACAACCTTATTAACAAGCCATTATATGGATAGTAATTATGAATACCTCAAAATAATACATCTTTACAATATTTTTTGTGGTATTGTCATAAAATACTAATTTATACTTTAATGTAAAACTAGTTAAAAAAAAAGATATAGAATTATCATATTCCTAGAATTTAGTAAATTTAGATAATATCAAGCATAATTTATTGAATCTTAAATCATTTCTAACTGTGTTACTCTAAGTTCTAGTTAAAGCTATAAATAATAACATGTACAATATTGTATTAAAAAAACCCATTAGGTTGAAAAAAATTGAAGGCTGCCCTTCAACTTTTTTAACCCAATATTCTACACACCATTATTTATAGCCTTATCTACTCTGAGTTTCACCAATTATACAATTTATTTCCTATCTTTTAAAGTTTCTAAATTCTTATGATATAAACAACATTGAAATAGTAAATTTTTTTACATTGCAAATACATTGTTTTAAACAAATAAAATTACTGTAATCCTGCATTGTTTTTGTAAGCAATTTTAATGAGAACTTAATTATTTTTGCAGACCAAAACATGGTGGTGCTTATTGTATTGGAAAAAGAATAAAATATAAATCTTGCAATACTAAGGTAAAAAATTTTTCCTTCTATTTTCTTAACTTTAACTGAGGAAAACAATTTGCAGTATTTACTTAAAGGTTGGAAGCTGGCAGAACCGTTAACATGCCAGGCAAAATGATTATTTTGTCCCTCTTTACATTCTGAGTTCAAATTCTGCCGAGGTCAACTTTGCCTTTCATCTTTCTGGAGTTGATAAGACGAGTACCAGTTGAGCACTGGGGTCGATATAATTGGCTTACCCCCTCCTTCAAAATTGCTGACTTTGTGCCAACATTTGAAATCAATATTTACTTCCAGTTCTATACATTCTAAATTCAAATTTTACCCATGTCAACATTCTCTTTCATCTTTTCAGTGCCAATAAAATGAAGTACCAGTCAGGTACTAAGATCAATTTAATTGTCTACCCAGCTACCTAAATTTCTGGCCTTGTGCCTGGCAGAATCATTAGAACGCCAAGCAAAATGCTCATGACATTTCTTTTGACTTTACATTCTGGGTTCAAATTCCACCAAGGTTAACTTTGTCTTTCATCCTTTCAGGATTGATAAAATAAGTACCAGTAGAGCATTGCAGTTGATGTAATCAACTAATCCCCCCCCCCCACTAAAATTGCTGGCTTTTTCCCAAAATTTAAACCCATTATCATTATTATTCTTATTGGCCAGCAGAGGCATGACAAAATTAATAAAGTGCCTGGGAAAAGATTTTGTTGTTTCTAAACTATACCCCTTTTTCTATCCACTATACTTTATTTTAACTGTCATCTTTCTAAGATCAATGAAATAATTACCACTGAAACATTATGGTTAAATTAGCATATTCCTTCTAAAACATATGTGGTCTTGTACATATCTAACATATTCCTTCTTCTTTTATTTCAACTTTTGGATCATATTAAACACTTTATAACTAATCATTTCTCGCTAGATTTGCATTCCCTGGGTTTCTATTTCTCCCCACGTTTTTCCTGCAGACACCAACATACCTGATGTTCAAAGTGAACATCAACCACATCAGTTTCACCAGTTAGATAATATCAAGCGTAAAATATTCAACAGTTAGATAATATCAGCAGATAATATCAAGCATAATTTATCGAATCTTAAATCATTTTTAATTGTGTTACTCTAAGTTCTAGATAAAGTTATAAATGATAGCAAGTACAATATTGTGTTAAAAAAAACCCATTAGTTTAGAAAAAAGTTGAAGGCTGCCCTTTTAACCCAATATTCTACACACCATTATTTATAGCTTTATCTACTCTGAGTTTCACTATGTCACACACACTATCAGTCTAAAGATCACTTCATAATACCCTCATTCCTTCTCAAAGTCATCCAGCCACTTAGATGGATGTCACTTCCTTTATGACCTTTAGATGGCCTGATGCTCTCCTTGTCCAGCAGGTATCCAGAATGTGACACAGCATTCCATCATCTGATGGGTTGCTTCAAGAGTTCTCTTCCATCACCCTTCCTCTTCCCCATTGAGTTTTGCACCATATATTGGATGGCAAACCCCATCTCTGATCTGAATGGATGCATGTCCTTCCTCTTCCTCAAAATGTTGCGGTACTATGTAAACAAAGACGCCTACATGTGTTTCCATATCTGAACACTACTCTTTGTGAGACCAACATCTCAGTTTGTCCTGACCTGGGCAGCATGTTGTTCCAGAAGATTATCTTAATTAGTGAGATTTGTTCCCTCTTGGCCATGGCCTTGATTGTGGCAATGGTTTCTTTCCAGAATCCTGTTTCCACTCAGCCTATATTCTGCTCTGAAGAAGCATCTGATGTACCATCTGCTAAGTGTTTCCTTCTGCAACCCTGAACAAAATACTGTACTGTTGTCCATCAATAGCTCGTCCCCCAAGCCCCCTGCAGTTTCATTTACAGTCCCTATCCTAATTTCTCTCTATATTGCCATCCACCCTGGTCCGTAGTCAATCATTGAGAGGTACAATCTTTCCTGGCAATGTATCATATCAATTGCCAGCTTCTTCCAACCTTATTTTATTTTGAATCAATTTGGCAATTAACTGTACTTAAAATAAAGTTTATTCTAGACTTCTGAAGCATGCAGAGAGATTATTTTATTTAATATTTTTAAATATATCAATTCCTCAATTAGAAATGTCCAGAAAATACCAAAGATTTCAGAGCTGCACAGTGTTCAGAATTTAATGGCAAAATTCCACTTATGGGACTTCCTTCAAATGTGATGTGGGTTCCAAAATATTCTGGAAGTAAGTGTAGCTTTACATATTGATCATTCTTTCCAATCTTAAAACCTCTATAACTAGGAGTTGCATCAATTGTTCAAAGAAACCTTATTCTTACATATATCAGATTGGAGCCTGGTGTAGCCATCTGGTTTCACCAGTCCTCAGTCAAATCGTCCAACCCATGCTAGCATGGAAAGCGGACGTTAAACGACGATGATGATGATGATGATGATGATATAACACTATATGGTCTGAAAGCTAAAGAGTGTTTAAAGTGAACTACTGATACATTACTTTTCAGATTCTCAATAATTTAAAACTTATGACATGCTCAGACCAAGACTGTTGGTCAAAGCTGTTACAAAATGAAAATAAGGCTAATAATTATATTAGCTTGCAAAAGATATTAAGATAAAACCTATGATGTATTTTTGCATATGTGAGAAGCATCCTTATGTTAAAAATAAAGAATTATATTTTATTGCAGTAGTATTCTCTTCCATATTTGATTGGAGGTTTAAATATTGTACGTGCTTTTGGATGCATGTTTCTAGAACAATACCCTCTGAAGAGTCTTTTGTTAATTTTAATGCAGAAGTTTAGTATATTTCCCTAATTAATTTTGTATCTAGTCTTTCAAAATTTGAAATGATAGCTAATTAGTTCATTATGTTACATGTTTAGCAGTAATAAAAATGTCTTAACAAACGAAGCCCTTACTTTTATAATACTTGCTTCAATGTGTTTCTTGTAAAGGAAAACTAGTTTTTATTGTCTTGTCTGATGCTGTTTTCCAAAATAAGCTTCTGTATTTTACCTCTGATTTCATAATTCCTTTTTTTTTTTTATTGCAAATCTTTTATTTTCACATTTTGCAGTCCATTTGAAAAACACCTGTAAACTTTACTGTCGTGCATCACATGGAAATGACTATTATTTACTAAAAGAACAAGTTACTGATGGAACTAAATGTTCTGAAGATACTTTTGATGTTTGTGTGAATGGAAAATGTCAGGTAAACTTACTTATAAAACAGTCATTTAGAGCTATTTTTATATGAATTGTTTCATAAACAAAATTTTTGCATACTTTCATTCTATTTCACAATGCAAGATTACAATTTTTCCAGTATGTTTTTGAAACAAATAACTTCTTTTAATCTTTCAAGATTTGAAATGATAGCTTATTAGTTCATTATGTTATGTGCTTAGCAATAATAAAAATATCTTAACAAATCAAACCCTTACTTTTATAATACTTTGCTTCAATGTGTTTCCATAAAGGGAAACTAGTTTTTATTGTCTTGTCTGATGCTGTTTTCCAAAATAAGCTTCTTTATTTTACCTCTCACTTCAATTGTTGATCTTCAATTGAATTCTGTTCAACTTCAGATGTCCAAAGTATGTATTTAAATATTCTTTGGCTGACGCAAACTCAAAATGTTTTAATTTTTAGATGTAAACATAGAAAAGCTGTACTATTTTATAGAATTGTTCTACTGAATAGGAGCTATCACTGCTACTCTGCAAATAATTGAAACAACTTCTGTCACAAAGCAAACAGACTTTTACTATTCACAAAATAATCATCATTCATTGAAATATCATCCTCATCATCATCATAATCATTGTTCTCTTTACATCTGCTTTCTCTATACCAGCATTGGTTAGGTGAGAATTACTGAGGTAGTTTTCTAGTCACTCTGTAACTTCTGCCTATTAATAAAAAAATATTTATTATAATTACTAAATATATTGGGTTTTGATAATCTAAAGGAACAAATCCATACCTATTTGTCCCTTGCATTGAAAATGAGATAGAAGGAAACTACATTTTATTACACTTCATCACAAACTGCTTTTTATACATTATCATACAGGTAGGCCATTTCGTGTAATTATGTTGGAAAATATTCCAGAAAGTTTGCAGTGGATGTAGGCTTATTGTAAGATTGACTTTCCTGCTAAATGTGTTATTTGATTGGAGCCTCTAATTGGTAAAATATTGATAGAAATTTATTAGAGTATTGTTATATTTGAGGATGCTCATATAACGCGTGTGGTTAATTGGCAAAAAAATATGACCATCCCCAAATATAACAATATTTGTTTCAACACACGATTTCACATCAGGAATCTTGCAAAACAAATACATAAACATTAGAGTAGTTATTTACTATTTCTCTACAGTAATTCTTTTTTTTTTTTTTTTTTTTTTTTCAGAGAGCTGGATGTGATTACCAACTTGGCTCTACCATGAAACGAGACCGTTGTGGTGTTTGTGGTGGTGATAATTCTTCTTGCAGAACAGAAACTGGCACACTAACTTACACAAAATATGGTAAGTGAAATTTATTAGCTTTGCATACCTTTTAACTGATAAAAGATAATGTTAGAATAATATTTTCTTTTATTAGATAATTATCTTGGTTAATTTATTTTGGTAATTTATTTATGGCTCTGCAAAACATCAATTAATAAACTAAGTGTTTGTGGATGAAAATATTTCCTAATATTAACTGTTCAACAATAATGCAGATCTATACTAATTTTTCAAGAGTTGCAGTCAATCAAGTTGTTTGATGGCTGATCTACTGGCCAAAATTTTTATCATACCATGTGTGCTGTTTTATGTCTCAATGAAACAATGGCCCACCCAAAGCCACCTTAACTAATATAGTGTGAATGAACTAGCAACTTCATTCACACTATGTTATGTACTACTGTTATGCAGTGTAACACATCTTGTGGCATATCTGTTGCTAATTAACATATCATAAAGACATTATCTAAATCAATGGTTCTCAACCTGAGTAATAGTGAATCCTTGAGGCCATTGTGAGCTCACATGGGACAGCAGATGGTATGCTGTGAGTGCTGCATGTTTAGAGGGGTTGTGATTTTTATCTTAGAAATAAAATATTTAAATCAAGTACTCTTTATTATATTTAAACATATTTTCAAAAATAAATCTTTGTTGGGACTAGAATATGACTAAAGCATTGTATTATCTATGAGTAGAAACATGATTGATGATGTACTCAAGTCCAATGTAATTTCATTTTATAATTCTTTGCTTTTTTTTAGTAATTTGCATGAAAAATTTTATGTAGAGGTAATCCACACAAATATATACAAAGATGAGAGAGTATAATAAAATATGAACACACCAGCACAAAATCAGCTTCTGTTTGATTTAAGGGTTTTTTAACTTGTTAGTTTCATTATTACTATGACTAAATGTTGTTGATACATTGAAATTATTGCTTCATGTTCAAATTGAACATTTACACACATTTTTAGCTTAAAATAGAATCCAAACTGCTCTAAAGAACTACTGTCTAAAACATCTTTAATTGTTCCTAATATATTTATATTATATTATAAACTTCACACGCTACTTTCACATACTCAACGCGCACTTGAAATGATGAAATAACTAATATCAAATTGTTTACATATTTAATAAACATTATAATTTTATGACATTGAAATTATTTTTTAAAATGTCTTATTGTTGATATCATTTCATGATTTGTTTTAAGCCATTTTTCATTACAATGTACTTTTATTTATACAGGCTACAACAAAGTTGTTGATATTCCTGCTGGTGCCAGCAGTATCCATGTATCCCAACGTGGCAATGGTAAAAGAGCTGATGAAAATTACCTTGGTATGTAGTCTGGAGATTATTAAAAACTTACAAAAAATGCAATTTGTTTCTTACTGTTGAGTCTTATGTATTTGTTGTTTCAACTGGATATAGTAACTGTTGTGATTTAAGAGACATTTATCTGCTATTTCTAGTTAGCTGTGTGATAGCTTAGTGGCACTCTCATTTAGTAATTGTTTTTGTTAGCCCTTATCAGGTCTCCTTGAGTATGTAAATGGATTCAGTGCTGGCTGACAAACCAAGACATTCAAACTGAGCTAAAGTAATAAATTTCTCACCATGATGATCTTTATTATAATCATTCTATTTGAAAATTTAAGTCTTAAAACATGTGGTCCTAGTTTTAATGATGACAGAACATTTGTTAGAGATATTTAACTGTTACATTGAGTTAATAGAGAAAAGTTGCTCTACTCATTTGCAAACATTTGGAGCCATCTACTTCAAAAATTAGGTGAAATTTTCATATGAATAAAGTTGTGGATACACATTTTCCTCCTTTAGGTATATTCATTTTATAATGTATTATCACATTACTAGTAATTGAAATTTGTGTTAGGTAGTCAAGTTCTTTGGGATCAGATACAGAGAAATTGGCTTTTTTATGTCATGCCACGTAAATTCAAAACAATTTGATTCCAGATTTCTATGCTCAACAATTATTTATGCTTTTATATTTTTTTTTACACAATAATTATTGCATTAGAAATAACTAATTTGATTCCCTTAAACTTCCAGCACTTCAGGATTCAAAAGGTAATTTTATTTTAAATGGAGATTATACTATAAAAGAATATCATCACCGGTTTCGAGTGAAAGGTGGAAGTGTAGAATACAGTGGATCTATTAGTCCTGTTGAACAGATTAACTCTTCAAGTATCATTGAAGAACAGCTGACTGTGTTGGTAAGTGTTATTGTTATCTAATTTTTTTCTTCTTTTACCTTAATTTCAGCTGAACATTTGCCTTCAACAAACTGCTATTTCATTTTGGAGTTGAAATAATACTAACATTTATTTGGGAAGTACGTTTTTGTTCTTTTTACTATGTCCCATATCCATGGAATTGAAACAATATGAAACTGTGAGTCTTGACTTTACTAAGAACATTAATAGTGTAGGTGAAGTGTGCTGGCTTACTTCTTGCTCTATTTGTATCCTAATACCTGATATACTTAGACATTTACTGTTAAGATATGAATCCCTTGTTTAATAACAAATTGCATCTATGGACTTTGACTTTACCTTCAGAACCAAAATATACTTGTGTCTAAAAAAAATCACTAATTAACATATATTTATTTAGTCAATTACCTATATTTACTCTTGTTTTGCTTGCTTTTCTACTTCTAGGTTTTATCTGTGGGGTCAGTTGAGCCTCCTAATATTGTTTACTCCTATAGTATATCAACTGGTGAGAATGTAAGGTACTCTTGGAATGCTGATGGACCTTGGACTGACTGTGATAAAATATGCCAGGGTGAGATATATGTTTATTAGTTCATTTTATTGTGCTGATAATTAAAGTCTAATTCAACAACTTGTATATTATTTATTAATTGTATGCTATATATGTTGGTATTGTAATGTTAGGGTCTGCTCATTTTGAAAAGGGAACAGTCTTCATCATCATCATCATTTAACGTCCATTTTCCATACTGGCAGAAGTTGGACAGCTTGACAGAAGCTGGCAAGCCAAAAGACTGAGCCAAGCTCCCCTGCCTATTTTGGCATGGTTTTTATGTCCAGATGCCCTTCCTAATGCCAACCACTTTACAGATTGGACTGGGTGCTTTTCACATGACATCAGGATGTTGACTGATTAGTAGGATGCATATTGCCTTGTTCTTTCATCAGCAGACTTCAGTTTGTCTACAACTTTGAATGAACTGCATTCATCATGATATTTTTGTTTCTGCAAATGAGTGAAAAAATATATAAAGTATTTGTTATTAAACATGGTGTATATTCCACATGTCATATATCCTATGCGCTTACTGAGTTAAATATACTTCACTTCACTGAGGAAATCCATTTAGTCTAAAACCAACTGCTTTCACCAGTTGGTTTTAGACAAGATCCATTCCAATCTGTATTGTCTATCTTGCAAAAATTTTATGGGCTAATATTATTGGAGTTCTCTCCCTTACATGTTGTTTTTCGATTTTAACCCTGCCTAAGTATTTTACCGATCTCCAAGTGGCCAGATAAGATCTCTTACACTTGCTCTACAATATCATTCTAAAAATAAACAATCACATCATTAAAATCTCAAAGCCAAGAGATAACACATGATTAATTCAAAACCATATGTGTAAATAAACATTACATTTGACAGAGTAATCAAAATGCTAAAGGGTGAAGTATCCTACAAAGAGATTTTGTATACTAATTGCATGGATAATCTCAGTAATTTCTCTGAGGCCTATTCTAAATATCAATGCATTTGGTTGAAAAAACAAAGCATAAATTATTAGAAAATTACAATCAGTGTTGTTACTTTACTTTACAGTCTCAGTTAAAGATATATTTCAATTTATTTAATGTCACTTATATAAATAGAGATGTTTCCCTTATTGAGAGTTCTGAAGGCATTTAAACATGACATTCTTTTTAGTAAAGCCTTCTTTCTCATTTTATTTGAGTTAAATTTTCATTTTGTGTACAGCTTCACCTAATTCATCTCATATACTGTTCTCTTTAATGTTAGTTGTTTTTCTTTAATGTTTAAGGCCAGAAACGTAGAAGAATTATTTGCACCAGAGATGATGCTTTAATAGTATCTGATCAGCGCTGTGATGAAAACACTAAACCAAGTCAGATTATACAACAATGCAACATGCACTGTTCTATTGGGTAGATTACTTTATATCTTTTGTGCTTGAATGGAATGTTAGCCTGTATATATAACTCTGCATATTTTAACCTAAAATTTAACCAACACTGTTGTGTGAATTGATGAGAATATATTTTATACACCCTGGAGTGTTTCAGATGCAATTTTTTTCCAGTTCTCCCAAAGGGTTTTAAATTGCCTCGTATTTTGTATGTTGTATGTTTTTGAAAATATATAAATACACAATCGTTTAGTGTGAAAATATAAAATGATTTTATTTTTGTTTTCCACAATTTGCCTACCATTCACAGAATAAGCTGCTGTATGAGTTCCAGTCTATCGTCTATTTTTCATTTGTTGTATTAGTAGTTAAAATTGTGTATAGCCAAAGAATGTGTAGTTGTCATGTATTGATGTAACTGATCCAGGATTCTTTCTTAACAGAGAAACCCATTCTTCAGCAAGCATAAATTGTAAAGAAGAAGCTGAAAGTCTTTTGTAATCTGAGGAAAGTGACATGTAGGCCATTTATTTATTGTGATCATCAAGATAATTTCAATGTCTATGGGTCCCTATATTAAATTTCTGCACATCATAAAGAAGAGAAAATATGTTTAAGAGTTTTGAAAGAATGAGTATTTATATAAATTTGGTTTTATATGGCCATATTATGACAGCTGATAGAGAATGAAAAAAACTTGAGAATCCAATGGCTTCACTGCATGATAGTAATATATATTTTGTGAGTAGATCAATATGAGGAACATACTTTTAAACTTGCAAGGTAACTTTACACTAACAATGATCATGTTAACAATTAAGGAAAACTTTATACTGCTTACAATGCACAATGCTTTCATAATAGGATTTCAGTGAACGATTTATATAACTTTTTTTTTTACAAATTTATCTAACCTTATTTACTAAACATTTTGCACCCAAGTGGTTTTGGTTTAAATATTTTCTAATCTATTAATATTTTGACAGGTTATCTTCTCTTTGATCTTTTATTCTGGCAAATTTCATTTCTCTAGAGACTATTTGACTCTAAATAAATCAGTGTACTCGAATACTGATACTGAAAGTGTCTGTGTATTTTTGTTTAGTAATAGAGAGGTAGTTTCAATTTTTACACTAGAAAAATAATTTTTAAAAAATTGTTGATATAAATGGATGCTTCAGATCTCTTAATTCTACATATCCTGACAGTTCACTGAATTAATAAAAACAGTTTCAAATGTCTCTGAAACTGGAGTAATTAAATTAGGCAATGTATTCATTTACTCAAAGCTCAGTCAATAATTCAAATTTGTTCGGTATTGCAATAATTCATTTCACCAGATAGTATTTTGGGGTTTTTTCAGTCAATGGCATATTATGCTTGATTATTAAAAGATGATTTGATCATGAATCAAATGCCTTTGATCATCAATCTGCTAGATCAGATCTGATGTGGGGCTAAAAAACAATCACAACTAGTGACAGATTTGTGTATGCATATGTAATGCTGTCACCAGCATCCCAGAAATACAGGCATTAAGAACGCCAACACATGAAATAAGCATAAAAAGAAACAAAATTTATTTTAACAATGTCATCAAATGAAATAAAACTAAATGAATAGAAAACAAACATATATGAACATATCATCATTATTTAACATCCTCCTTTCATTCTAGCATGCGTTGGATGGTTTGACAGAAGCTGACAAGTCAGACGACTTTGCCAAGCTCTACTGTCTGCTTTAGCATTGTTTCTATGGCTGGATGCCCTTCTAATGTTAACCACTTTACAGAACATACTGGCTACTTGTTTTACTTGGCACCAGCAGCAGTGAGGTCACCAAATAACTTGCAAGACAAGACGCCTTCAACTGAGGTGGGCTAGTATTTTGAAAGATGGCTTTGTGTTGGGTGATGAAAGGTTGAAGTATGAATAGAGGTACAGAAATAGGTATCTTGCAGTAGAAGAGATACATGGCTGCCACAGTTGGAGAGAGAGAGAAGATTGTGACGATATGATGGGGGTGTGAGTACAGTCAAATTACAAGGGGATGTATATAGGTGAAGTGGGATGTGTGTGTATGTGTGTCACACTGTGCCTCAAGTTCTGAAGTAGTCATTGGGGTGGCAGTATGACATACAGCATTTTTAAACTAGGTGGAGCTCATCCCCTTCAAAGACTGAACACAGTCAGTTTCTTCCAGAAAGGGATACAAGTAGATAGACAGATAGGCTAAAAGAAATAGAAAAAAGAGAAGAATCAACTTCAGTATAGGACTGGTGCTTTAATTATCAACTCTGCAAGAATTAAAGGCACAGTTCACCTTGGCCAGATTAGAACTCAAAATGTAAAGATCCACACCAAATACCACAAAGTATTTTTTTCTGATGCTCTAATAATTCCACCAGCTTGTGTGTATGTATCACAGTTAGAAGTCCTTCCTGTTTCCAAGCAAGGTAATAAATTTTCCTTGACCAAACATGTTATCACAGAAGATTGGCAGCATGTGACATTGCTTGTATGATGATGATACTCATCTACAACCATTAAAATAAGGAAACAAATACACGTGCATGTGTGTGCACACGCACACACACACACATATGACAGTCTTCTTTCAGTTTTCATCTAATCACAAAGCTTTAGTCAGTGTAGGGTTATAGTAGAAGACACTTGTCCAATGTGTTACACAGGTGTATAACCCAAAACGATGTGGTTGGTACATATATGTGCCTGAAAAAAAGATGAGATGGTCAAAGTTGAAAGTCTCTTAACACAGACTGGGTAATCACACCTAAAATGGTTTTCAACAGCATTTTTAATCACTATTTATGTGCATAGTATACATGTATTGTCTACATCAATAAAGCCAATAAAAAAGATGGCAGTCTATAACTGATCATGGAAAAAATAACAAATAAAATAAATGATATTCAAAGCACTTGCTATGAGGAGTATATAAAAAATGCACCTAAATTTCTTTCTTAAATTGATATAATTTTTCCTTGAATGATGGGAAGATTGTCAATGAAATAAGTGCTTGTCAAGTATGGGTGGCAATTTAATTACATGTGTCCCAGAAGGTTGTGTTAATCCAGTATGGCTACAGTTCACTGAATGGAACCAGTACAAGAATTATATTAAAGAGCTTTTAGGAATCAAGTACATGAAAACATGTAAGAAAATTTATATATTAGTACATACAAAGAAGTTTATATGATAGGCTAAAATCTGAGAAGAGAATATGCCAAGCGTTGTCTGTGGTAGACTGATACATTTCACATTTCTAATATTTTAACTAAATATAAGGGTATGAATTATTAGCAAGCTGGTCAAAATGCTTAGCAGCATTTTGCCTGTCTTTATATTCTGAGTTCAAATTCCACCAAGGTTGACTTTACCTTTGATCCTTTTAGTGTCGATAAAATAAGTACCGATTAAGCATTGGGATCAACATAATTGACCTACTCCCTCCACCGAAATTCTGGCTTTGTACCAAAATTTGAAACCAATATTTTAACTAAATATCAAAGGGAACTCACAGCTTTTACTTTTTCACTGGTATTTACTTTAATTTCCCTTTAATTTGTTTTCTTCTTGTTAACAGCATTTTCAACAGTAGTAAGCACATTCCAGGGTCATTGGCATGTTTGAATTTAATATTTAATGCATGTATGGGTTCTTTGCATTTTTAAGGTAAGTGTAACAAAAAACACTTGGATATTTTTTTTTCTATTGTTACTGTATTGCATGAGTTGGTTGGTTTATTTGTTAGATTAATTGTTTTTACAGCTGGGTTTCTTACTACTCACTAGGAGTAAACAAAGTTAGATGCCTTTGTTAAGGCACAGCACAATGACTAGTAAGGTATGAGTTTTTGATCCTGCAGTTAGTACATTACTATCAACAATGGCCACAGTCAAATGACTGAAACAAGTAAAAGAATAAAACAATTCAAATAATTTAGTTGTCATTCTTTTTTTTAAAGTATTTCATCGTTTTCAATGTTATTAGTCTGTTTATCCCTTTTGTTACCATATTTCTGTTGAAATACATCTACTTTATTTCAGCTAATTTTGAAAATAATAAAGAATTTATTAAAATATCTTAGTCATTTCTAAAATCTCTCTAAGAGAGAGTTATTAAACTTCATTTTATTAAATATCTTTCCCATTTACTTTGGAGAATTCTATACAAGCTGCCTATGAAATAACACTGTATAATGTATTGACAAACTTTACAAATCATGTTGTAATAAGATTTCCTAATACAAAATTTCAAGAACAAACTGTGTATGTACGTGTACACGTACACACACACACACATACACACACACACACACACACACATGCACGCACACGTGCGCACACACACACACACACACACACACACACACACACACACACACACATAAGCATATGTATGCAGCCAAAAAGAAACTATTAATGGTTTATAATAGCAAAAATCAAATCCAAAATGTTTCCAAAATTTTGAACTTTATATATGAAATATATTCTTTGAATATATGAATTGTAGAATTTATGTATTATGCACCAATGTATCTCAGACAACAGTCTTATAACATATAGGAACCTCATTAAATATAAGTGACAATTTCATTGTAAACAAATATCCAAAACAGTGTTTCTCAACTATTTTGTCTCACACTCCACTTCAAATTAAAAAGAAAAAAAATGTACAATCCATCATGGTTGCCTTTTTTCTGGGGTTTGTAGAGCTTCATTTGCATTCATACACACATACACAACACAACACAAAACACACACACACACATGTATACTGTAGTGTACCAGAGCACTGTATACAATAAGTTCATTACCACTTCAAAGGTTCCGCTCACTATAAAACATATGTAGCCTGGATCTTTCCTACTCCATTCCGTAACTCTTGTATTCTTATTCACACACCTGGCAACCCTGGTCGCCTACCATGGAATATAAAAAGAACTTTTTTCAGTTTATCATTCTTTGATATGAAAAAATCCACAACCTTCCATCTCTATAAACCACTATTATCCCTGAAAGTTGTTTTTTCATATTTACTACAGATTGCTTGAAGCTAACTTTCTTCCTACACCTCAATCCGTGGATGTTACATTTATATATATATATATATATATATATATATATATATATATATATATATATATATATATATATATATATGTATCATCATTACTAACATACATACATTTGTGATTGCATATTTATATAGGTATGGCTATGCATATATGTGTGCATTTTGCAAGCATTCATATCATTGCTTGTGCAAATCTACATGTCTGTAATGCACTTATTGCATGCTAAATTTTGAGAATGTTTTATATTTTTTTAATACCTTTATCAGCTTGTAGTTTGCTAGCTATCCATCTTTTTTGGTTTTGTGAAGCCCAGCTTGTGAAAATTATTGGAGAATCAGTTAGTTATGTATCTGTAAGTAACTGTTTAATCTAAAGTTATAGTCCAGGCGTATGTATATGTGTATGCTTGGATGTGGCTGCATGTATGTATATCTATGCATTACATATGAATGTGTGTGTGTGTGTGTGATATTATTTGCATAGGAGTGAGCTTTGTTAGAGGGACAGCAAGCATGCTGTTGATATAGAGGAAAAGAAAATTTTGGGATACAAGAGAGTCTCATCAATGCAATCTGATTGGATATTCCCAATCATAGATTTTAAAAAAAGAGAACCCCTTAGGCAGGCAGCTTACGCAGAAGATTCTCATACCAGATACAATCAAATGCTTTTCTGATGTTATGTGCAATTATATAGTTCTTAACTCATTTCTCAAGCATAAAAAACAACCAATTCAAATGCACAACAAAGCCTTTAGATTAAAGGCGTAGAACAAAAGATTGGTATTCTAGAAATACATATAATTTTGTTGAGATGGGAGATAGATTGCAAGATATGCAAGGTACAAAGGTACTTACTTTTCTGAAAGTTGTCTTGTAGGTATTGTTGAGTAAATTTATTCCAGTTAGTGGTAAAGAGTGACTCTCTCCTAATGTTCTAGATAATATTCTTCATCTGTACAGCAACAAATGAATCACTTGGGTGTGTTGGGCAAAGAGATTTGGTTGTGAAAAGGTTTTAAAGGGACATATCTAGGAGACTGGCTTCAGTCATTTGCTTAGTCACCTCAGAGATGTGGAACGCATTTGCTGCTAGAAGTTGAATGCATAAAACTAGTAAAGTTCCAACCAGGTAAATGGCTTTGAGTAATAGAGGACTGAAGGTGTTGTGTGGTAAGAGAAATTAAGGCATGTTTTTTTAAATAATTCAGTACATGCAAAACCATTGATGGCTGGTTTAGTAGCTGAGAAAGAAGTTGATACTTAGATTACCATTCTGTCAGTCAGGGAGAGAATGGTGTTGTGACAGATAAACTTAGATGAAAGTAGAAGAGAGACTTTGATCCAGAGAAACTATAGTTATTTACTGCTAAAATTTAGGTAATAGATCAATGGATTCTACATACACACAAACACTATCTGTTGAGGCAAAGATAAAATATAGAGTATATGCCAGACAGGTCTGTCCCAGCGAGGAATAAAATATTGAAAAAATGTGATTTGTTCATTAGTGAAGGTTCATATTGAACTAACATTCATTGATATTAATGTAGAGAATAAAGAATTAACTTTGGAATTTTGAGTTGTTTTACTAGAGGAAGGGGAAAAATGGGTTCTTGGACCAGTTTTAATTCCAAAGTTGGAACCATTTCATTTCAGAAAAACAGCACAAATAACTGAACTTTCTATCTTTATTTAATTTATTATGAAGAATGATACAATAAAATACCTGCTTTATGTGGTCAGTACCCACCTTACATTCTGAATTCAAATCCAACCAAGGTCAATTTTCCTTTCATCTTTCGTAGGTTTTTCAAATAAGTACTAACAACACTGTTAGAAATTTTTGGTGTTTTGTATAAGTTTTTATGATTTTGTTCTGAACATTAATATTTCTCTTGTGTACAGAGAATACAAACATATCTTTTAAGCAGGCGTTAATGTCCTTTTATTTTATTTTTTTGTAGCTGGAAGGTGATATACAAAGAACGGTGTTCTGCAAGATGTGGACCTGGACGTCAAAAGCAAAAAGTTCGCTGTGTAAAGACCTCTGCTACAAGTTATGAAATAACTGATGAAAAGTATTGCAACCATCTTCCGAAAACTCATAATGAAATTGTACCATGTGAAGGGAAATGTCTGCAAACACATTGGGGATATGATAACTGGTCTGTGGTAAGTCACAGTAGAAGCTTAGCACTATTCCATCAAACTGTACCATCATGGCTGTAAAGTTAAGAAGTTTGCTTTGCAACTAATGTTTCTTGGGTTCAGTTCTACTGTATAGCATCATAGCCTTAGATGGACCAGTACTCTATGATTAGACTTTGATTGACAAAAACAATTTTTTTTTCAACTGTGCTCTTGGCCTTTTCAAATCCTCTAAGACTGGTGAGGTCATTACAGCTAATCTTGCAAATGTTCCTTTTGAAGATTTGCAAGTTGATAACTGCAAAAGACAAAAAAATGGGATTTTGAATGATGGAGGTATGAGGAATAAAACCAAACCCTGCAACATACTCATAGCACTGTGTAACATTTTTTTTTTTTTGTCTTTGGTCAGTAAGTGTTATTTCCTATTTGCTTCTATCTAGAAATCAAAGGAAATGACTAATATTCCATTCAGACTTCACTTTTGTAACTTGGACATCAATGTTTTGAAACTGATCTATTTTCCATTACATTTCAGAGTTGCTGAAGCAGAAATATTGTCATAGCAAATATTCTGCTCAATACCACAGATTTATTTGTCAGTTCATTGACCTTAACCACTTGAAGATGTCTCTTCGTGGCATCTCTGATCATGAGCAGGAGTAGTGGAGGAGTAGTTGAGAAGGATTCTTTGGGGCTTGAATAAATGTAACAAAAGCAAAGTTTGTCAGAAATATTGGCCATTTTTCATGCTTTCTAAGGGTAAGCAAATAGGAAATAACAGTTGCCACCCAAAGACAAGAATCGTATTACACACTGTAGTTGATTCAGAGCCCTATCAGCACACATTGCAATTGAGAGAAGTACGTTACAATATAATCTGACAGGAAGAGGCCTTTTTATTTTTCTCATGAAAATACAAAACAAAAGATTTCTACTTTGCAAAATATTGTGTAGTGTGTATTTTTATGCATGTTTGTGTATAAGCATGGAATCTCTACGATGGGGGAAAATCATTTATTAGGATATATCAGATATTAGTTTATCAGGAACAGATGGTAAAAACTTAACTCCCATTTCGAGTTTAAAAAAACAAAAAAAGAACCACATGAATACTGAAGTATAAATAAAATGAAATCTAAAATGAAATGCTTCTTTTATGTACATTGTCTAGTGCTGTACTAGTTTTGTTGTTGCATATTGAAAAACATCCAAGTAATGTATGTAAACAATGTCAAAAATCTTGTTTATATGCAGTATTGGTTTGTTTGTTTTTTTTTTAGTGTAGTAAAAGTTGTGGTACTGGAACTCAAATAAGGCGGTCTTATTGCTTGGATGACCGAAACAAACGACTCCCTGATACAGAATGTAATATTCAAAATAAAATATTCCGACAAATTTGTAACGATCACCGATGTGCAAGCTGGACATTTGGAGATTGGAGTGGCGTAAGTTATCTCCCTTACTCAAATTTATTTTCTTTCTTTTTCTTTTCCTTTGCACTTCGACATTTCTCCTGCTTGTCTTTTGCAAAAACATGTACATCAAACCACTCTGTTGTTTCTCTTCTATTATAGATCTTAAAGCTTTGTTTGTTTATGTAATAGTGTGTGTTTGTATACATGTGCGTCTGAATGTAAATGTTTGACAGGAACGCATCTCAAAACGCAATTTTGCTAAATCTTATACTAATCCCAAATTCCTGATAAATTACTTCTTCATGACGATTTTATTTACAATTACAATCATTTCTATTTTATACTACTAAAAGTCTTGAAGAAAAGCAAACTAATACGTTAATTGTAAAGTCACTTCCACAATACCTAATGAACAGTTAAGTTTCATGTCTAGGCTCCAAATTGTAGTATTATAAAACAATTTAATTAACAAAATGATCAGATATTTTGTCAAAATATTTGAAATAGAATTGTAATGCTATTTAACCCTTTTAACTTATTGAGTTTTCTTGAAGACATCACCTGGGTCACTGATGGCTGCTCATGGGTAGATGTTGTTTACCTTGACTTTGCTAAAGCTTTTAATTCTGTGCCACACAAAAGACTTATGGCAAAACTGCTTATGAATTGTTTAGTTCACTTTTAAAATATATTTATTGTATTTTAATATGCTCTAACAAAATGATAACAATTGGTAATTGTGTTTGGTGAAAATGTATTTGATAAATATTTAATTTCTAAAATGATTGTGACTTAATTATTTGCTATTCTTTAGTGTACAGCAACATGTGGTTTAGCCAAAAAGCACAGAGATGTCTGGTGTCAGAATGATGTTGACCAGAAGATCCCTGATGAATTTTGCCATAATGCTCATCGACCAAAGTCTTTCATTGAATGTAACCAAACTGAGTGTCCAGTATGGTCGTATGGACCATGGAGTGAGGTAAATATTCTATAATAAAAGTTATATAATTCTCAAGTTTATTTTTGAAAATTATTTTGCAAAATGTATCATATGCCTTTTCTAAATGTAAAACCCAGTGTCAAAGATGAGTTTCTGATTCATAAAGTTCGAACAACCAGAGACATCAAATATATTGGCAAAGTCAGTGTAATCTGGTGATTTATTTGAAGCAATGTCATTTCAGTATATAAATTGAAAAAGAATAAAAGCCACTTAATGATGTAAAGCTGAAGAAAAATTAATTATTCTATATTTCAACTTTAATTATACCTAATCTTATCCTGAAAAATTAAAATACAACACTAAAAGACATATGATGCACATCAATTGCCAACACTTCATTGTGTTTGAATATCACAGCCCACACATTCACGCTGTGTATATATGTGCATCATAACAGCTTTGGTATTATTTACAGCATATTGTTCATTTCAAATTTTTTAGTTTAAGATAAGTGTTTGTTAAACGCAAAATATTGAGAATTTGTTTTCTACAGCTTTACATGTTTCAGTAATTTCCTATTTAAATACCTTTAAAGATGGAAGCAATGTTCACACAATCAGTATGTCACTTAAACAATATTTTTCATATTCTTAATCCATTTTTCTTAATAGTTTGGTTTTGAAGAAGAGGTTGTGTCCATGGCTCTCTCAGCCCGTGTTTTCTCTACAGATAATCCAGTAACAGAAGTTCAAACTGAACATCAATTACATCAATTTATGCTGTCAGATAGGGCCTATAGAGTCTCTGCTCTTTGCATTATATAATGCAGTTGTGTGTATATTCTTTTAACAATATAATTTTACTCTACACATTAATTTTGTTTATTTCCAGTGTCCAAAGACTTGTGGCATTAGTTGGAAAAAGAGAGCTGTGCAATGTCATACTGTAAACCATATATTAGTACAAGATGAACTATGTCCTGTTCACCAGAAACCAGTTACCATGCAACAGTGTAGAATAACAGAGTGTCTAACACCAACTACAATTCCCCCTAGAAGCAACGTTAAACAAGAATCTACATTAAAGTGGAGATTTGGTAGTTGGACAGAGGTAATCTATATTAATTTATTCCCATTTGCAAAACGGTAGTCATTTTTAGAACACATGAAATAAGTATCACCTCATAGACATGTTTCCTGCTCATTGATATTGATGAAATGATGTATCTGATTAGGCCTCCGTATATGGTATCCACTGAATGCGGAAACCACTATGAAGTTACTCAACCTGCAAGAAATAGCACCCAAATCTCATTCATAACATACCCTACCAACTTAAAAGAAGATATTGTATTCTTAGACATACAATGCTTGCTTAGCGCAAACAGTATCACTTTCATTTTTTGCTTTTTCCATTTGTCTCAGACCATTTAACAATAAATTGATAAAGGATATTTAATATTGAATAAAGATTCTTTAACTGTGTTATATCAAAATAATCATATCCTGGTTGCCTGTGTGCATTTATTTTTGTGAAAACATACTTGTTTGAAAATGTATTTATAAGTTTTGTTTCTGAGGTTAAATAACTAAACCTGTAAATTTCAGTGTTCTGCCCAGTGTGGTGCTGAAGGTGATCGACAAAGATATGTCAGTTGTACTAATGACAAAGGAAACACCAGAGACGATGCCGAGTGTGGCCATCTCACAAAACCTACCACAGTTGAAAGATGTTTATCTAAACCTTGTGGTCAATGGCAAACTGGGCAGTGGGGAAAGGTTTGTTGAGATATTTTGATCATCTTTTCTATTTTGCAATTTCTCATATGATGTGCTAAAATTGGTCATAAATTGAAATTAAGTTAAATAACTGTACAGACTAAGTAGATGAAAATGGTATCTTGAAAAGGCAATTTTTTTTTCAACATAAGGTCAAAGCGATCTGTTGATCAAATGTATCAAATATTCAAAATTGCAATACAGTGGTGTTGTACATTCATAACTTAATACAGGATTTAGTAATTTAAAAATAAAAAAAAACAAGCTCTAAAATAAAATAACCTGAATAAGCAGGAAATGCAATAAAATAGCTAAGATAAACTTATATAATCTATTTGGCAGAATCATTAAAACTCTCTGGGCTCTGGGATCAAATTTACCTTTTATCCTTTCTCGGTCAATAAAAGGTACCAATCTAGAGCAATGGATTGATGGAACTATTAAGAATATCAGACAGACATCTTATAGTATTTCTTTTGGTTCTTTACATTCTGTGTTCAAGTCCTACCATGGCCTACATGGGTGAGAGATTTAATCCATCCACTGGTTCAATACCACCACCTAGCCCTTTGAATGCTTTTAGCAGAGTTCATCCCATTGCAAACGTTTAGGCCAGGACTCCACTTTGAGGTTACTTTCCTCTCTCCTACCCATTTTGCTGGCCCTGTAAAGGATTATGGGCACTGCTTTCTCTCTGGATAATGTATAGCATAGTAGTGTACAATATAATATATGTGTGTGTGTGAGAAAGAGAGATAGGGAGAGGATGTATAGGAGAAAGAATGAGTGATTACAAATAAATACAATGTCATATTGAAAAATTTCCCTCTAAGATGTTAGTTTGAAATGGCTTGGTGGATGAGGTTTGGAAAACCAATTTTAGAAGATTCAAATGAACTGCACTTTTTTCTTTTTCTTTTTTTATTGCATCTCTAGGTAATTGTACCTTCCTTAATTTATATAACAAGAGGTTTTACTAGTGTCTTACTTCTAGGAATGTAAGCAGTAGCCAATCCAGCGAGATTAATCTCTTACTAAATATGGAACTGCAGTTAAATTATGGCTTGACATATTCCTGCAGTTGTATTTTATTATTGTTAAATCAAAATAGATTATTCCAAATTTATTTGGTTGTTGCACTGTCAAATTCTATCATTTAACATATTTTCTGTTTATGATTTTTTTAATAATAGTTATTCTTGTCATTGAAATACAATACATGACATTGTACTATTTCTATCTTCCAGTGTACTGTTAGCTGTGGAGAAGGAGTACAAACTCGTATAGTTGCTTGTATACATCTTGATCATCAAGTTGAGGAGTTTAAATGTTTCAAAAACTGGAAACCAGTTGCAGTTCAAGCATGCCGACAACGAGAGTGTGAACTTCCATCAAGTGATTCTAGCAATTCATCTCATTGGAGAGTTGGCAAATGGAGTGGGGTTAGTATTGTTTCTATGATTCTCACAACTTGCTCGTTTTCAAGAGTTTTGTTTATATTACATGTAATGTTTTACCATTTGTCTTGTGATTTAAAATAAACCTTAGTCAACTAAATAGTTTGGGTCCTAACTATTGTTGCTCCCGGAATTTATAATTCCATCTATTGATCTGTGCCTCTAGGATACAATTACCTAGAATCCATTTTTCTTTGATATCTTATCCGTCCAATGTTTACACAATGCAAAGCTTTCAGTATAATACAAACGTCTAACATAAGTGATGCAGCCATATGAAAAGAGATGTCTGTATTATTTAAGAAATATATAGTTCAAGGGAAGTAACTCTGATTTCCGTGGTGGTGCAAACTATAGACTTTATAACATTGCGAAATCGAGTAGCTTTTTCAATTAATTTATATTGCTAATGCCCAAAGGAAAATACTTAAATGCTGCATCTCCCGATGTAAATGAAGTCATTTATATATGAATACATCTGATCACAAAAGATAAATGACCAGGGCTTCCAAGAGAAATGGCGTAACAAGACTACTTTTTGGTTTCAGAGATTGGTGTGTGGGGGTGGGGGAGAGTCATCTCAAAATCCAAGGCACTTCTTAGACTCTCTGGACAATGGACCTTTGTACAGGCCAACACTCCCTTTTTCTATACTACTTAGAAGCCTTGAAAATGACTATTGCTCTTGTGTTCAGGATTAGTATTTGCCATTCTTTTATTCTTAACTGGTTGGAGTATTAACTGACTTTAGATACATTTTGAGAAGCCAGTTCTCTGGTGCCTAGAAAACTGCCTTACAGTATTTGTTCTTTATATTCAGTGTTCAAGTCTCACTGCAGTTAACTTGGTTTTTCATCTCTCTGGGGTTGTTAAAATAATAAAAGTACTGTATGTGAGGGCTCTCTCTCTCTCTCTCTCCTCTCTCTCTCTCTCCCTCTCTCTCCTCTCTCCATCTCTCTCTTTCTCTCTCCACCTATCCGTCCCATTAACTCTGCATCTGTATGCTTTCGAATTTCTATTTTAGTGCTCCAGTACCTGTGGTTCAGGCTGGCAGCGTAGAAGAGTTGCTTGTAACTTTGAAGACCAAAGCCGTTGTAATGTTTTACGGAGACCTATTGAAAGGAAACCTTGCAACAGTGGCTATTGTCCTGGATGGACATATGGAAACTGGAATGAGGTAACTTTTTTTGGTTATATATTTCTAACAGCTTTGCTTCATATTGTCATATTTATAGTTAGGATAGTGGTAAGAAGTTCACTTCACAATTATGAGGTTTCAGGTTCAGTCCGACTGCATGGCATCTTGAGCAAGTGTATTCTACTACAACCCCGAGGCAACCAGTACCTTGTTAGTGAATTTGATAGAGAGAAACTATGTGAATAGCCATTGTGTGTGTGTGTGTGTGTCTTCTCCCATCCATCCCATTTGACAATCAGTATCAGTTGGTTTACATACCTGTAATTTTGTAGTTTCACAAGACAAACCAATAGAATAAATACCAGACTTACAAAACTAATTACTGGAGCCAAATTTTTCAATGAAACCTTTTCAAAGTGGTGCTGCAGCACAGCCACAAGCCAGTGACTGAAACAGATAAAAGAATAAAAGACATTGTAAATTTATCTGTATGAAAATTTCTTCAATGAGTTCGATTCACTATATTATTTGTACTTATTTTATCAGTAAAATGAGGATTGACAAATCCAACTGTGGTAAGCTTTTTAGCTTTAACTCAAGAGCAAAAAAACTAAGTACCAAAAAATCATTTAATTGAATATTCTTCTCTGTTGCTCATTCTCACTTATCTTATTTTAGTGAATATTGATTTTTTTTTTATACTTTACACAAGATTCAAGTTGATATGTGACAGAAAATAGGGAATCATTTGGTGAAAGTGAAATTATGTAACATTTACAAGAAATTGAAATCAGACCACTACTTTTATTCATTGGAAGTGTATCTCTTGTTCTACATTATTCATTATAATTTTATTTATAAAATTGCACAAGAATTATTACAAAGTTCAAGAAGCAAGGTTAATTAGAAGAAAACTACTATATAATTTCACTAGCTCTTTCTTTCATAAAAAGAACTGAATGGAATTAATAATAATGAGTATTTTGTTATATTTCACATTTTCTTTTAAATGTTTGTAACATATATATGATTGGTATGTATATATGTACCTGTGCATAAGTATGTGTTTGAGAATCAATATGCATACATGTGACCCAGATTTAATTCAATATAGCTGTCTGTATGTATCTGTATTATTGTCAATACGTTTTACAAAAAAATGTTGACCTAGTAAGCTTATTTCATACTCAAACTAAAGCAAAGTTTCTTCTGAATGTTTATTCTTTAAATTCTAGTGTCCAGTAACTTGTGATTCAAATGCGTATCAGAAAAGAACAGTATTGTGTCAACTTCCAAATGGTCAAATGTTGCCAGATCCAAATTGTAACCTATACCAAAAACCTGCTGAAACAAGGCCCTGCCTTTCAACTTGCAATGAAGTATATGTATGGAATGTTGGAGCATGGGGTCCTGTGAGTAATCACAAATAAAAAAAAAAAAGAATTATATTTATTTTTCTAAATGCTATTTTTGTCTTGCCATCACATCACTTACTGTTCTTAAAAACAAATTGATCTGTTCACCTTTTGTTTTTGTTTTTTTAACACTCATAGTACAGAATTTCTCTCTCATATAACTTTTTACTCACAACTTTAAGTGACTACAGTGTTCTACAGAGACTGGCTATAAGTTAAAACCTTGCTGCAACCATAGTGTGGTGCTTACTTGCAAAGTATATTTATCTGTTAGCTACTGTCTGCACAGCTAACAACACATATAATTAAAGATTCTATGTAGTTACTTAACTTGGTGGAAATAGCAACCAAATCTCTCCTACCATATTACTATTGCATAATATAGTGATGAATACATTATATCTGAATAAGATGGGATAGTCATGGTCATTAATTATAAGTCTGCTCAATTAAAGTTGATTTGTGGGTAAACAACACTTGATACGATACTTCTTGTATTTGTGGATTGTTGGTAGGGAGCAGACCTGTAAAAAATATTGTCTATGCTTATATGAAAGTGTGACTGTAAGACAGCGCGATGTGGAAATAATAAGTAATGTTAATTAACAATAAATGCCTGGTGAAGCTAATTAGAGACACAGTTTCAATTCTTAACTGAAACATTTCTCTTTTATATTGTTACTAACACCCATTTCCTCTTCCTTATAACTCTTATTTTCATGCCTGCTGGAAATGGTACAGAAAAACTACAGTGTTTTGAGAAGCCAATATTGGCGAAACTTCAAATTCACCATTGATAATAAATATTATTTTGACTCTACAAGTAGTATTGAGTCCTTTATTCAGAGCATGTTTAGTGTACTGAAGTATACAAACCTATAAAACATATATATATATATATATATATATATATATATATATATTATATACATATATATATATGTATGTATGTATGTATGTATGTACGTATGTATGTATGTATATATATGCATGGACATATATATGGTATAGGATTGGCAGCAGCGTGTGTGTGTATATATATATATATATATATATATATAAAAACATGCGCACACGCACACATACATGGTATAGAATTAGTTGTGTAGTTCAAGAAATTCACTTTACTGTTGGATAATTTCAGGTTCAATCTTACAATGCAGTACCTTGGACAAGAGTCTTCTATCACAACCTCAGGTTAATCTACACCTTATGAGTGAAACAGGGTAGACAGAAACTTCACAGAGCTCTATCTATTGTCTGGTTTAACACCACCTTTAAGTGCCTTTAATAGAATCCACTCCTTTTTGAGCATTTGGACGAATTCTCCAGTTTTAGGAAAAGTTGTTTTGATACCCTTCTCCCTGTAGCAACAACATATATCTTAGTTTCTTCTTCTATTTCTTCTCACCAGTTGTATAAATGTCATAGGATTTGCCCTTCCACTTTCTCACTAAGTCATATAAAATACTTGTGAGTATGTAAGTGTTGTGTATTATACCTCTGTGTGTGTGTGTACACATATTAGTTTCAAATTTTGGCACAATGCTAGCAATTTCAAGGGAGTGGGTAAGTCAATTACATCAACCCTAGAGCTCAACTGGTGCTTATTTTGTCAACCCTGAAAGGATGAAAGGCAAAGTCGACCTTGGTGGAATTTGTACTCAGTACATAAAGACAGACGCTAACAATTCTGCCAGCTCACCACCTTTGTGTGTACATACATTATCTGCAGAGTACCATAATTAAACTGTACCCTGTTAAGCCAGATTCAGAGAGTGACTGTCCTTGTTGACTTTCATCACCATTTTTGGCAATCAGTATCGTGTGGTCCTACAATTTTCATTGATTATTCAGTGATTAGGCATGTTTCTGCTTTGTATTTTATATCATGACTCCAAAAGAGATTAATTTAAAGAAGTGGGTAACCCCAGTTGTGCAGCAAAAGTTGGAACTATATAAAGAGGCTGGTGCTTTTTTCACATTTACACACAGAAATGTTGAATAATTTTATAGAATATATATCATTGTTTTATGTAGTTATATAATATATACAATATTTTTGTAATGTTGTTTCTGTGTAATATTCAGCATGCAATGCATATATTTCTTATTTTGTATGCATACACAATATTAAACTCTATCATTGGTTAACTCAAGTAATTAGCTAAAGCTGACACCCTTCCCTGCATTAGTATGTTTTAGTAAAGATGCACAGTGTATGTGCATGTATGCATGTGTGTGTGCATGTCAAGCTAAGTCCACTTATCTCCATTCTATTTGTATTGTTTAGATACTTGAATCCTTTTACCAGTCCTTTCTACCTGTCTCACTCTTAGATCTTCTGTGGCTTAAGCAGTCCAGTATAGAATTAAATATAGGCATAACTTCCATTCAAGTGTTTCATTAATCTTGGTAATTCTAGTGGTTCTCACCCCTTTCCCAGGATATTAATGCAGTCAGCTTGAAAGTTACTCATCCACCTTTGACAGACGTTTCTTAATCATGCAAAGAGCCCACATACCATCATTACTGGGATAGTCCAGTAGGGGGAAAGTGTAGTAGTTTATCGCTTATATATAAAAGAATAAAACGTTTTTGATAGAAAATTAGTCAGAAGTTACATTTATGTATTTGTTTTGCAAGATTCCTGATGTGAAACCATCTTGTTGAAACAGATATTGTCATATTTTGAGATGGTCTTTTTTTTTTTTTCTTTTTTGCCAAATAACCATACACCCTGTATACTCGTTCTTCACTTCAGCTTTATTGTTGTTCATATTTTAGTGCCCTTTGTCTGAAATCTTTCATCACACATCTTGTGGCCTCTTCAGTGACTCTCCATCCCACATGTCTCCTCCTGTCACAAGATGAGACATGTGGGCTGGAAAGTCATCGAAGAGGTCACAGCATGTATGATGAAAGATTTCAGACAAAGAAAATAAGAACAACAATAAAGTTGAACTGAAGAATGAATATATAATGTATGTGTTTTATTTGGCAAAAGAAAAAAAAATGACCATCCCAAAATATAACAATATTAGTCAGAAGAAATGAAGGAATTATTCCTTAATTTAATTATATATTTACAGGTATAGAAAGTCTTCAAATTTTCCAAGGAAATCAAATGAAATGAAGTGAAAAAGAAACTTAAATATAATATAATAAAAAATTTTAATTATTGCATTTAAGAATTTGCCTAGCACTTAAGAATTCTTGTTTACATATCATCATCATCATCATTAACATCACTTAACATCCATTTTTCATACTTGCATTGGTTGGATGATTCAACAGGAGCTGGCTGAGTGCTTTAGATGTAACACCAGTGGGGTCACCAAGTAAGTTGTAAGGCAGAGACCTCTCAGCTGAGAGAGGGAGTGGAACTGAGGGAAGTGGCTATGAGCCAGGTGAGAGATGAGAGTGTAATAGATGGAATACTCAGCTACCGCAGTAGGACAGGGACAGACAGGAAGAGGATAGAGAGAGATAGAGTGGGAGACAGGAAAATTAGTGTCGCAGATGTATTTGGGCTTATCTACAGAGAACAGTGGTGGGAGTATAAGTAGTATAAAGGGGGTAGAGAGAGATGTTGCATAAGAGTGTGAGGGGAGAGGTTTAGAGATGGAGAAGACATGACTCTAGTGAGTGATGGTGATGGAAAATGGAGTGGGTGGGAGCAGGTATATAGTAGATATGTAAGAGCATGTAGAGAGTGTGGATAGGCACATGAGGGAGAGCGGAAAGGCCTGCAGTGGGTGATTATCATGGAAAGTGGGATGTGAGGGATGTTGGGGAAATGGGTTGTAGGGGTGTTTTGTCAGAGGACAGATTATTTGTGTGTGTGAGAGTAGAGGCATAGTTATAAAGGACATGCTTGTATATATGGATGATCATGATTTTACTTAGCTCAATGTGTCTTCTCAAGCACAGCAAATCACCAGAGATCTTAGTCCTTTGTCATCTCCTCTGTGAGGCTCAACATCTGAAGATTATGTCTCACCATTTTTGTCCCAAGTCTTTCTGGATCTACCCCTTTCACAGGTTTCCTCCACAATTAGAGATTGGTACTACTTAATACAACTGTCCTCATCCATATGCATCACATGACCATGCCAGCAGTCTTCTCTCTTGCACACATCTGATGCTCTTATAGTCAATTATTCTCTTAAATCATTTACACTGTTGTACGTGCACACTGACATTATCTATCCAGTGGAACATGTTGGCTACATTTCTTTCAAGCCTTTGCAAGTCCTTTGTAGTCACAGCCCATGGTTCACTGCCATGTAGCATAGCTATTCGTATGCAAGCATCATACAATCTGCCCTTCATTCTGAAGGAGATGCCCTTTGTTACCAACAGAGGTAGTAGCTCTCTGAACTTTGTCCAGCCCATTTTAGCAACTACACTTTCAGATCATACTCCTTCACTGCTAGCTTGGTTACCTAAGTATCAGAAGCTATCTACCACTTCTAAGGATACCCCTGGACATTTGAGGAAGTTTGTTTTCTGTACATCCTTAATGTTTATTGTACCTGCACATCTGCCAATAACAGACTACTTTCTACCTACATCTTTTCTGTGTATTGAGCAGAACCAACCCTGAAGGGATTAGTAATTTGTCTGTTTTCCTACTTGCTAGGACTTTGGTCTTTGCTAAATTAACTTTAGCTGTAGCACAAGCATTCTCGTGTGCTCAACAAATTCTTAAATGTAATGACATAAATATTTTATTCTATTTTATTTCCAGTTTTTTTTTCACTTAATTTAATTCCATTTTATTTCATTTCCTTGGAAAATTTGATGATTTTCTGTATCTGTATTTTTATAAATAAACTTAGAAACAATTCTTTCATTTCTTCTGACTAACCTTGTTATTATTACAATTATGTGTATTCTACCAAGGTCGACTTTGCTTTTCATCCTTTCAAGGTCGATTAAATAAGTACCAGTTTTGCACTGGAGTCAATGTAATTGACTTAATCCCTTCCCCAAAATTTGGGGCCTTGTGCTTCCAGTAGAAAGAATTATTACAATTATGTGTGGTGGTGGTGGGGGGGTATAAATTAAGATGCACAACAAACAACCAGTATTTAGAACTTCATGTGTATATTTATTTGCTATAAGAGAAAACTGTGAAAAGAATTCATGTATTTTAGTCAAACATTCCTTCTTCTAGTTTCTACTAGATAATTGAGTATATAGAGAAAAAAATCAAGTAGATCCTGAAATTATTTCCTTAAGTCATTCTTATATGTGTTTCAGTGAATATTATAAGGCTGAATTATACAATCATGGTCAAGTGTATTTCTTATATCTTTGCATTATTATAAGAGCTTATTTCAGAATGTGTTATTGTGGGTTGTCTTTTCTTCATATAACAGAAAAAGTTACAAAGAATGTTTATTACAAGAGAAATTAAATGGCATGACTGAAGCTAGTGTAAAAAAATTTTAGGTTCAATTACTCTAGAACCAAACTAGACTAAAACATAATTATATCTTCATTGAGTTTCATTTGTATGTTGATGATAGATTCATAACAGAGAAGTCTGACAGATCAAATTTCACTGACTTAGATTTTCTGTCTTTATATATATATATATATATATATATATATATTATGCTAACATACATTTATAAGCATATACACTCTCACAAGTTATACAGACACTTATATAATACAGGGACAAAGAAATACATATAAACATATATATTTATTAAGATATACACACATAACCTACATAGATATACACATGCATGCATACATACATACTCACATGTACACACACATACACAAACACATATACATACATATATCTTCTGCATTCAATGCTCATGTTTGATTTCCATGTATTATATTATAGTGTACATGGAAGTGAAACATGGGTGTTGAATGTAGAGAATGTGTGAAGGCTAGAATGAAATATGAGATGAGCATGCTCTGCTTCAAGTGTAATGTTAGTTTGAATGATGGGTGAAGCCAAAATGAGCTGAGAGAAAGAAGACTACACTGGTACAGACAAGTTGTATGTATAGGGAGATGACATTTGGGGAAAGAAATGCCAAGTGAACCAAGTGGAAGGATCCTGCAGCAGAAGAAGACTGAATAAAACATGAAAGCTGGGTTCAAGTTGCTGAACCTCATGAAGATAACAAGGTCCTACAACAAATGGTGAGATGCTGTGCTGGAAAAGACCTGTCCAACTTCTGGACACATAGAAAACTGGATGCAAAATGATGAGGATATATGCATGGGCATGTGTATGTATATATGTGTGTATATATATCACAAACGCACAACATATATTAAACTTTACGTTGTAAATATTTTTAGTGTCCTGCTAGTTGCGGTAAATCTCGCAAATACCGTAAAGTTCGATGCATCAATAAAGATAATATTGAAGTTGACTTATCAAAATGTCCTGGCAAACCTCTTCGATCCAGTAAACGGTGTCGAGTAAAGAAATGTCCTCACTGGTACAAAGGTCCTTGGAGGCCAGTAAGTATTTTATTTGCAATTAAAATAAATCCTTGACAGTTAATCATTTTGTTTTTGTTTTGTTTTTTGTTACAAAAAGAAATGCATAAATTCCATTTTTTCTTCAGTGCACACAAAGCATATTGACTGTGAGGTTAAAATGCTGTACTGCTAACCATTCAGTATAAATTTATATCTTACTGCTCCTGTCATGTTGAGACCTTGGGCAAGCACATATTTCTGCTAAATCTTATTTGCTTGATGGACAAAATAAATTTAATTTGCTCTCTCTCTTAATCTAAGAATAGCCAGTCATAGAAAGAGATTCTGGCTGTTGAAATAATTACTCCAGTGAAAAAACAATCCCATTCATTTTGATTGCACAATTGGATGTTAAACTCTAAGAGTATATGAATCAAAAGTTTATTAAGAATTTTCTTAATATCAACAAATAAATGGTTATATTCTTAAAAATCTCTTATAAATATGCTACACCCCTGATATTATTATTGTATATAAAGTTGTTTTTCTGAGATTGTTACACTATACTGTATATCATTAGTAGCTGACTATTGAGGTCTCTGATAATAGTAGAAATAGTGTCAGAGTAAAACAAATAGAAATATATGACAAGTAGAAATGAAGAAACTAAAATATACTATTTGTAATTACAATGGCTGGTTGTTACTTTCTTCAATTCCTAGTGCTCTGTTGAATGTGGTAATGGTACAAGAACAAGAGAAGTTACTTGCAAACAATCTAAATATAAAGCAATACCTGATGTATATTGTAACAAGAAAAAGAAACCTATAAGTGTGAAAAGTTGCTATCCAGCACCCTGTAAATATGTATGGAAAAAAGAGAGGTGGTCATCGGTAAGCAGGTTATCATATTTTTTAATTTCCTTTTTCCAACAATAAAGTGCAATTCCATATTTTGGTAATGTGATTCTGTGCCTTGCAAATGATAGTCTACTTCGCTGTATAGCTTTATTAATTCATTTATTGTTGTTGTTATTTGAATTGGGAACATAAAGGGACTTTGCATGCACACAGACACACAGACTCACAAATAATATTAATTTGCATAACTTTTTAAGCAGTTCAATTTAAAATATAAATTTGACATCCTTTTTAATGGGAATCAAATGTTATGTCACTTACTAAACTGGTAAGTTGTTATCTCATATTATACATTATCTCACCATTAAACTATGTATTATCTTACCATTACATTTCACATTCTCAGCATTACACCATGCATTATCTCTATTAGTCAACAAGTTATCTTATTCTACAAAAAAAATAAGACTTGTGAACAATAAATCAGTATAATGTTGTGTTTCTTGAACTGTCAAACTCAACTTGTTAATTGTTTTATGATACTTCCTCACATGCCTATCTGCACATTCTCTATGTCCTCACATATCTACCACACCTACACCCCATCCACTTCAATTTCTCTCACCATCACTTGTTACAGTCATGTCTTCCCCATCTCTAGACATCTCTACACACATTCGAATGGAACATCTCCCTCAATCCCCTCTGTACTATTTATACTACCCACCCCCTGTGGGTAAACTTCAATAGCATCTAGTTTTCTCTCTCTCTGACTGTCTCTCTGTCTTTCTTTCTAACCTTCCTCTCCTTCTTTGTCCTACTGATAGTAAGACAACTATCTTTGTCCTTCCATTATACTCTAACCTCTTGCTTAGCGCATGTCCACTTCCCTCAGTTCTACTCCCTCTCTCAGCTGAGAGGTCTTTGTCTTGCAAGCTTCTTTGTGACCCCACTGGTGCTGGTGCCACATAAAAAAAGCACCTGTGCTGGCACCATGTAAAAAGTACATGTACTTGTGCCACTTAAAAAGCACCCTGTATACTCTGTAAAGTGGTTGGTGTTGAGAATGATATCCAACTGTCAAAACTATGCTAAGACTGACAATTGGAGCTTAGTGTAGCTCTCCAGTTTGCCAGCCACTGTCTAACCCAATCCAGTATAGAAAATAGGCATTAAATAAAGAGATTATAGAGGCTCTTTAACATTACATTTTATATGATGATGGTGAGTCTCATAACCCATTGGGTTACAGGGATATCTTTGAAGTTCTTTTCTTCATGTAAGTTATAGCAAGTCAGCCTAGAAGAGCCCTCCTCTTTCCTAACCATTTGAAACACTCAGTAAGTCAGCACTGAAATGACATCAGTTTTATCTTGCATTCACTGATTAAATTTGCTAAGTTGTTTCTATCATTGTGTAACTATTTACTCCAAGACAGACTGAGCCATTTTAGAATTGACCTTGACATGGACACAAAACAATGCCAGAGACAGTATGAATCTTCAGCTACTTGTTTAATGTCCTATCTTCTTTGCCTTATCAATAAATTGTATTATTTTATAAGTAATTTATTACATATGTACAAATATATAGAAGTAATTATATCAAGTGTAGCATGCTGACTTTGTGTGTTTAATCCATTCCTTTTCACTGTAGGCTTAAACAACCAAAGTAATCAGAGGCACTCAACACTAACAATAAAATAATGGTAACAATCATAGGCTGTACCAGTCTAGGCATAATAGATTACACTGTATAACATGATTTTTGTCCTTGGGTAGCAACTGTTATTTCCTATTTGCTTACTTCTACAAAGTATGAAAAATGGCTAATATTTCCTTCAAAATTTGCTTTTGTTACATTTATTCAAACCCCAAAGAATCCCTCTCAACACATAGCTATGATGTTCCCCCACTGTTCCTTCTCATGATCAGAGATGCACAAATTGTCAGCCACTAAGGGACATGATCAAGAGATTAAGGTCAAGCAATTGACAAACAAATCTATAGTATTGAGCAGAATGTTTGCTATCATGATATTTATTCTTCAGCAAATCAGTGCTGAATCTCTCTGAAATGTAATGGAAAATAGGTTGGTTTCAAAACATTGATGTCCAAGTCACAAAAGCAAAGTTTGAAAGGAAAAGTAGTCATTTCCATTGATTTCTAGATAGAAGCAAATAGGAAATAACACTTACTGACCTAAGACAAAAAAAAAAATTAGAATTTTGTTTTACAATGTTATTGCTTATTTTTACTTGCAGTGTTCTAAAACCTGTGGATTTGGACAGAAACAGCGAGCTGTAAATTGCATGGATTATGAAAATAAATCTTTAGCTGCAGATAAGTTTTGTTTATTCAAGAAGCCTAAAACCCATAGAAGATGTGCTGAGTTCCCTTGTCCTCTACAATGGACCACAGGCCCTTGGACTGATGTAGGTTTTAATTTTTTTTTTCTTTACTACTTATGAATTTAAAACATCAGATTTGAGTTGTAGTAATTGTTGCCTTTTCCATTCAATTTCTAAATGTATATTGGATGTAAGTGCTTTGACAAGGTGATTGGTTCTCAGTAGCATAACTTTTGGTCATAGAAACTGAGAATAAAGCAGAAAATTTTGATGTAAGATGGAGGAAGCATGCAAAAATGTAGGATAGATGTCTGTATAGATGAGGTTGGTGATGAAGATGATATTACTGAAGTTCTTTTTTGTATCAGCTAGGCAAGATTGTTGTCAGCATTCTGTTTAGAACATTGGTGCATAGTTTAAGCAGTGGTGGTGATTTAGTGGGTTTTAAATATTTTGATTCAAATGGATGTTATGGACATCATCAGCTTGATTTTTTTTTTTTACCAATAAGGAAGTTGAATTGTAAATGTGAAAACTTTGAAGCATTTTTTTTTATTGCAAAAATGCCGCAAATCTTAGAGGATTGGTCCATTTTATCATACCCACTACTTGAATATTGCTTATTTGGATCTTTCACTTATTTTATTGACCCTGGAAGGACCAAAGATATAATTTATTCTGCTAATATTTTAAATCAGAATGTATGGGGATAAAATGTTGTACCATAAGATATTTGGTCCCACTCTCAACAGATCCTATCTTTGACCACTAATTAGTTTTGTATCCTAAAGCACTTTTACGATTCACATTAAAAAAAGTATCTCTTTCAACTTTTACCAAATTATTATATATCAGTAGATCAGATAATTTGATATCTATATTTGTTTTTTATTTATTTGCTCACTACCTTTAACTAAAAAGTATTGCATTATATTATAGGGTTTCAAAATACCATGTTAACATGTCTCTCTTGAAGAATACACCAAGTCTATCTCTTAAGTACATAGCTCTGCTAAGGTTTTTATTCATAGGCATAGGAGTGGCTGTGTGGTAAGTAGCTTGCTTACGAACCACATGGTTCCGGGTTCAGTCCCACTGCATGGCACCTTGGGAAAGTGTCTTCTACTATAGCCTCAGGCCAACCAAAGCCTTGTGAGTGGATTTGGTAGACGGAAACTGAAAGAAGCCCGTCATATATGTGTGTGTGTGTGTGTCTATGTTTGTGTGTCTGTGTTTGTCCCCACAACATCGCTTGACAACCGATGCTGGTGTGTTTATGTCCCCATAATCTAGCGGTTCGGCAAAAGAGAGTGATAGAATAAGTACTAGGCTTACAAAGAATAAGTCCTGGGGTCAATTTGCTCGACTAAAGGCAGTGCTCCAGCATGGCCGCAGTCAAATGACTGAAACAAGTAAAAGAGTTACTTTCACTACTTTCATTTTCATTATAAAACAATTCAGTTAGTGCTACTTTTTTTTTTAGAACTAAATGTCTACCTCATCACATGTGTTTAAATATTTCTTTCTTTTACCTTTTCCTCCACTACCATCATTCAGTGTTCAGCAACCTGTGGCCTTGGGTGGCAATCACGATCAGTGGTTTGTAATTCTTTCTCTAAAGAAAACTGGATACTTGGTGAATCACAGTCATGTAAGAACGCAGAAAAGCCTCCTATTCAGCGTTATTGTAACTATGGTGACTGTGATGGATATTTCTTCTGGAAGGTTTTTTCTTGGCAGCAAGTAAGTATTGAACTTAATATTATACTGTATCAATTTGTTTACATTAAATATAGTTGTTGTTGTTGGCACACCGTCGCTTATGACGTTGAGGGTTCCAGTTGATCTGATCAACGGAACAGCCTGCTCGTGAAATTAACGTGCAAGTGGCTGAGCACTCCACAGACACGTGTACCCTTAATGTAGTTCTCGGGGATATTCAGCGTGACACAGTGTGACAAGACAGACCCTTTGAATTACAGGCACAACAGAAACAGGAAGTAAGAGTGAGAGAAAGTTGTGGTGGAAGAGTACAGCAGGGTTCGCCACCATCCCCTGCCGGAGCCTCGTGGAGCTTTAGGTGTTTTTGCTCAATAAACACTCACAATGCCCGGTCTGGGAATCGAAACCGCGATCCTATGACCACGAGTCCGCTGCCCTAACCACTGGACCATTGCGCCTCCACATTAAATATAAAGGTGGACATAAGTAGTAATTGCATTCCTGTTCAGTAGACTATATTGTAAACATTTTTTGCTAACACTGTGTGTACAGACAGCTGTAAACACTTTGTCTTTATATATAATATCTTTGTGCTCAGGGAAAGTGGGATCTGCTAGATTAGTTTTTACCCTTAGTTGGAATTTTTTCACTGACTTAGTACTCTTTAAAAGTCCACAAAGACACTGATTATAAACGTACTATTACTAAAGGCTTAAATAAATTGTATAGGCCAGTTTGCATTATGTAACACATTCTAGAAAGTTAATAAAAGATTCTTTAAATTCTCTACTTTTTTGGGGGAGAATTTTACTCAGTGTTACAATGCTATTTACATCCTTATTACAAATGTTATTTATTTTCCTGACCTATCCAGTGTTAACTTAGTTTTGTGTTATTTTTCTTAATAGTGTCCGGACGTTTGTGGAATCCAGGAGGTTAACAGAAGAGTGACCTGCATAGATAAATCTGGCCGAGAATATCCTTCCTCAAACTGTAAAGATACTGCTCCAGTATCAAAACGAATATGTCCAAGTAAAAGATGTAAGTTGAATTTTCATTTTAATTCTAATTCACTTTATCTAATTTAAATTTAATGAGACTATAATCAAGATAAACAAATTTTTATCAGTATTTCAACTTGCCTTTATGTCTAGGATTTATGCTGAATAGTTGCTAATGAAGTGACTGTTACTGACATATAAATATTGGTTTCAAATTTTGGCACAACGCCAGCAATTTCGAAGGAGTGGATAAGTTGATTATATCAACCCCAATACTCAACTGGTACTTATTTTATTGATCATGGAAGGGATGAAAGATAAAGTTGACCTCAGGAGAATTTGAACTCAAAGTGTTAAGATGGACAAAATGCCGCTGAGCATTTTGCCCAGTGTATTAATGATTCTGCCAATATTTATACTATCACATAAATATTGACAGTAGCTGTTACAAATTTAAATAATGAAAGAGGATGACTACGAACATGACAATAATGTTGTTTTATTTCAACAACTGTAATGATTACAATAACATCAGCAAATACTTTTGATACTTACTCCTTTTCTTAACTTTCTTGCAAATAAACTTTCTCTTGAGTTAATGTTACCACTCTAGTATATCATATTCAATTTGCTCTTATTTAATTACTATAGAACAATGCCTGCTTATTAAACAAACACTGTGGGTCAATAGTTAAAAGTACATATGGTAATAGTATAATAAGGAAGATTTAAGTGCACTGGACTTCTTAGAAGAGATTCAGTATGCCTTAAGTAAGTAGCCACAGTACTGTATCAGGATGCATATCAGTACACTGTTTTGCAGGTTTCTCAAACACCTCTGAAGAAGCAGATGCAAAACAGCTTGATACTAATGATTGTAATGGACAGAGTAGAGGATGTTGGAGATGGGAAAATTTATGACATATGTCTTATTTGCCCAAGTCCTTTCATGGACACAATTCACAAAAGTTAACATTCTGTTGAGGGGGAGATATGTTTTCCGAATGCATAAAACGTTGAAAACTGACTACAAAAAATTTTTTTAAATTTTAGATAGATAGAATTCTGTAATCCATGTAAAAACATTAATCCATGAATTATTATTAATTCATCATGTAAAAATGTGTCGAAATTTAAGGTGACTTTTTAAAAAATTTTTTAATCACTTTTCCCTAATGATTTGTTCCAAATTCTAATTGATTATAATTGTTGTTTTCTCTCACATTTAAATATCTAGGTTTTGTTTCTTCATGCCAAGAATTAAGAGATACAACATCCATTAGACAAGATAGCACTTACCGACTGCTTATCAGAGGAAAACTTGTCCCGGTAAATTGTTTTTGAACATTTCAATTTGTTGCTTGCATAAGCTTATTTCAAAGTCATCTCCTCTCTCTTAAACTTCTCTTAATTCTGTCAAGTTCACAGCTTCTGAGAGTCTTTTGAATATCAGCTAAAGTCAATGCCTATATGTTAAAAAAAAAAACAATGATCTTTTATCTTTAATCTTTTTCTTTTTTCAGTCATTAGCTTGTGGCCATGCTGGGGCACTGCCTTGAAGAATTCTTAGTCAAATGTATCAACCCCAGTACTTATTTTCTTTTTAAACCTAGTATTTATTCTGTCAGTCTCTGTTGTCAAATCACTAAGTTGTGGGGATGTAAACACACCAACACCAGTTGTCAAGCGGTGGGGAGGAACAAACACACACACATATATATACTCTGAAATGCAGTATTGACCCAACATGATAGTTTCACCAAAGGAAAAAGATGAAGATTTTAGCTGTGTTTTGGTGAAATGTAGGAGAAGTGCAGTGTTATCTGTGCATTCTCTTCATTTGCAATGACTATGTTAGTACATTTGTATGAGGTCAGATTATTATGTGTATCAGTTATCTTAGGACAGAATTAATCAAGTATATATTGTTTTAATTATTGAAAATTATCAAAAAGAAGGATCCCCTCACATTATCAAAACTGGTGAGACGGTTAGTTCTGAGGTCTTCAAATTCAACCAAAGTGATATAGGGAACAAAATATTATAGGATCCTATCTAAAATTTATGAAAAATAAATTACTGTTCAAGTGATGATTGGTTGATATTTAAGTAGGTAGGAAAATTAGTTTCAGTATATTTTGTTAGAAACTACTGACTTGCATATCTAAAATTTTAGGGATATTTTCAGATATATAATAATTTCTTTTTACTACATTCTATAATATATGGAAGAGTCAGGAATATTTGTCATGTATTTCTATATTTCAGGGGCTAAGACCCCTTCTTCAGGAAATTTTTGGCAACATGTAGCAATCCTCTGTGAAAATTTGTCCCAAAACTTGAGACTTCTAATGACTAAATTGTGCATCATAATTATAGAGTTTCAGGTCCACATGCTCTGTCTGCCACCATACTGTCTAACAGGTCTGCTCTCATATGCTGTCCACTGCCAACTGACTGCTCGCACCTCACCGACCTCGCATACCCACCGCGGCCCTTCCAGTGGGACCACTTCCGACAGGACAGGCATACTCCCTCACTTCCAGTCCTTCCCTACAACACAGCCTGGCTCATAACACCACAACTTTTAAATTTTATTTTGCCTCGAATGTATCATTGCTGTAGCATTTGACACATTGAGCAAATTTTTCAATCAAAAACTCCACTCCTTAAATAAGGAAAAATTATAAGTGCAAAAAAAATATATATTGTTTCCTTGAAGAAACTTCAACTGTAAACAAATAGAAAGCAAAACATTAAAAATTCAATAAATGGATAAAATTTCATTCCATTTTTTACAAAAACCTTAAGATATCTAAAATCCATACTTAGCTTTAATTTATTTTACAGGGAAAATTAACTACAAACTTTTATAATAATCAAGATATTTTAATAATTTAACATACAGTGGTAAATTTTTCATCCTCTTACTGAATGGTATTACTTTTATTTTACATCTAGATTTACTGCAATAAAATGAAAAAGAATCCTGTTGAATACATTACTCTACAATCTCCTGAAGAAAACTTCTCAGAAATCTATGAGAAACGGTGAGTTTGTTGTCAGAAAACAGTTTTAGAATTCTGTAATTGTTTAGTGATGAAAACATTGATATATGACTAAGTGCAACTAACAGATCTTATTTCTAGATATGCCATGCCCCTGCTTAACTGAGGACCATACTGTACATTCCAACATGCAATGGTTAATCATGCATAGTGCAGTGAGACACTCTGGACAAGTATCTCCACTACTTTACCTACGTCTATCCACCTGTAAATTCTGTTAATAGTTACAATAGTTGTGGCTAGAGTGCAGGTTGAGATGGTCTCAATCCAAATGTGACAGATGCTGACCCCACTGTACTTATCATTGGTACTTATTGTGAACTTACACATGCATAGTTTTAATTTTGAGAGATACCAAATTATCTGAGATTATATTTTGCAATTGACTGGTCATTTCT